>NC_056750.1:730588357-730888357 GCF_019279795.1 Protopterus annectens
TTTGGACTTTGATTCTTTTAAATGGTTACTGCTAGAATTTGTGATAGCTGATTGCCATAATCTTTGGAAAATCCTTAGTAACTGTTTTTAAAGACACTCCCAGATTACTTATTTATATAAAATTATATACATCGAAAATTTGAAATTCTAACTCAAAATTATATAAAGTCTTAAAGTATAAGACTACACCACGATGTAAAAATTGGGAATCATATTACTATGGATCATATTTCTTGTTTTTCTCATGGGCACAAATCTCAATTTTTATCATCCATCAAACTTACATCTTCGTTACACTATTGCAATATATTTACCTGAAAAAATTTTGTATACAACATTCCTAAATCCAAAAACGTTAGCTACAATTTGAAAACTTAGAAAATATCTTAGTGGAGAAGGAAAAGCTGATTGCTTTCACAATTTTTGTAACTGTCCTTTGTTAAAACAATTTTGACATTATTTACATGATATTTAAAAGCTTTATTATCTTTTTTTATTTACCTATCTAGCAATGTAATATCGAAATATATTGCAGGTCTTTGTACATATTGTATAAATTTTATTTGGTTATTATTTCTGATAGTTATAATGCATTAATTCATTACCCTGTTAACAGTGACAAAAAACTATAGGCATTGTAGTACATAAAGAAGAAAACAAAAAAAAAATGTTTCTGAAAGTAATTGCACTGTTGGCTATTTTTATGTAATGTGCTGATGGGTTTCTTAACGGTTCATTTATATCCATGAGGCAATTACATTATGTCTATTCAATTTACATGTTTATAGATATTTCCTTAAATACATTTCTTAGATATCTATTTCATATTATGGAATACAACTTTCACTGGGATTCAGGAACTGTGCTATAAATTGACAAAGTTGTATGCTGACACATGTATTTGTTTTCAGTGGTGCAACCATTCACTATTAAAATATAAATATATGATATTAAACAAAAAGGAAAAAGTGCACATTTGTGAAAAGCACATTTTTGGAAAACAAATTCCCTTGATTATATGTGTATAGTCGTACGTAGATCTATAGAAGGCACAATAACAGCTATTTAGAATAGAATAATATTATAAAAATTATAAATAATAAGACTGATAAATGCAATAAACTTTTCATCACCTTTTAGATTGACTAAAATTAATGAAAATGATTCTTCTACCAATATAATTTATAGCTCAACACTATCTATTTTTTCCAGAAAAAAATATCTTACCAATGACATAAATAATTTCTTATTAAAAATCATGTGATTCCCTAACAGAATAGCGTTTCTTCACAGTATTACACCACAGGATCGGGAGGTTAATTTCCCAGATACTGAAGCCAAAATCAAAGGTTCAATAAAATCATCTTGAACTGGGAAGATCCAAATTATAGTTTAAATGCAAATCTTTGCATTTATGTATTTTATAAAACACAACAAATTATTTCTTGCACTTTTCTTATTTTACACAATATAATATTTCTGTATCTACAACATTTAATTTAATAATCTCTACACATAATTAAAAATATTCATGCCAATGTTGACATTAAATCTGGTTTGAAATTTTAATTACTTTCAATATCACCATTTCTTTCTTTTTTTTTTTTTTTTTTTTGATAGTCTGTATGAATGTATTTCTTTCTCAGGAAGCAAACCATTTCATTTGTTGGCAACACTATTTTAATTAAGTCGGAGCAAAAGAAATTCATCAACTTATAAAGGATTTTGATTTTGATTCTGATGACTGGCTACTGCTTCTAAGTGTGATTGCTGATTCCTGTAAAATTTATAAAACCCTTAGTAACTTTTTTATAGAAACTCCTATATTAATAAATTACTTATAAGAAATCATATAAAACAAATCTAAAATTTGAAATATTATCTCAGAATTATATAAAATCTTAGTGAAATATAATACAGCACCACAATATAAAAAATTGGACTCATATTACTATGGATCATATTTCTTTTTTTCCCATGACAAACCCAGAATGTCTCTTACTGGAGATGCATTTAAGAAGGTAAAGATGACTGGTTTCACTTTTTTTATAACTGTCCAATGTTAAAACAATATCGGTGTGACATATTATTTTTAAAAGCTTTGTTATCTGTCTCATTTTCATTTTAAAAATCTTTAATTTTATTTCATGCTAATGATGGCCCTACTTTGAATAAGGATACACTTTTTCTACTTTGGACTTCAGTTGGAAGGAAAATTATAAAGAGAAAATGGAAATCCACTGCTGTACCATAAGATCAGGGTGAGATTAATTTCAGAGATATTGAAACCTACACTAAAGCTTCAATATTTAAAATCAAATTGAACTAGTTAGGTCAAGATTATGTTTACAACTGGAAATGTTTACATTTGAGTGACAAAATGGCAATACTCTTTCATTAAATCCTTGCCCTTTCTTTATTTTACACAATATAAGATCTGTACACCTACAAAATTTAATTTTAGAAACTTTAAACTAAAGCATAATAATATATATTGTTGCCAATGTTGATACTAAAATCTTGTTTGGAGCTTTAATTCCTTTCTGTATCTCCACTTATCTTGATCATGTCCATAAGAATATATTTAGCTCTTGAGAAGCAAAACTTTCCATATGTTGGCCACACTATATTAAAGAAGAAATTCATCAACTTATAAAGGATTTTGACTTTGATTCTTTTAAATGGTTACTGCTAGAATTTGTGATAGCTGATTGCCATAATCTTTGGAAAATCCTTAGTAACTGTTTTTAAAGACACTCCCAGATTACTTATTTATATAAAATTATATACATCGAAAATTTGAAATTCTAACTCAAAATTATATAAAGTCTTAAAGTATAAGACTACACCACGATGTAAAAATTGGGAATCATATTACTATGGATCATATTTCTTGTTTTTCTCATGGGCACAAATCTCAATTTTTATCATCCATCAAACTTACATCTTCGTTACACTATTGCAATATATTTACCTGAAAAAATTTTGTATACAACATTCCTAAATCCAAAAACGTTAGCTACAATTTGAAAACTTAGAAAATATCTTAGTGGAGAAGGAAAAGCTGATTGCTTTCACAATTTTTGTAACTGTCCTTTGTTAAAACAATTTTGACATTATTTACATGATATTTAAAAGCTTTATTATCTTTTTTTTATTTACCTATCTAGCAATGTAATATCGAAATATATTGCAGGTCTTTGTACATATTGTATACATTTTATTTGGTTATTATTTCTGATAGTTATAATGCATTAATTCATTACCCTGTTAACAGTAAAAAAAGACAAAAACTATAGGCATTGTAGTACATAAAGAAGAAAACAAAGAAAAAAATGTTTCTGAAAGTAATTGCACTGTTGGCTATTTTTATGTAATGTGCTGATGGGTTTCTTAACGGTTCATTTATATCCATGAGGCAATTACATTATGTCTATTCAATTTACATGTTTATAGATATTTCCTTAAATACATTTCTTAGATATCTATTTCATATTATGGAATACAACTTTCACTGGGATTCAGGAACTGTGCTATAAATTGACAAAGTTGTATGCTGACACATGTATTTGTTTTCAGTGGTGCAACCATTCACTATTAAAATATAAATATATGATATTAAACAATAAGGAAAAAGTGCACATTTGTGAAAAGCACATTTTTGGAAAACAAATTCCCTTGATTATATGTGTATAGTCCTACGTAGATCTATAGAAGGCAGAATAACAGCTATTTAGAATAGAATAATATTATAAAAATTATAAATAATAAGACTGATAAATGCAATAAACTTTTCATCACCTTTTAGATTGACTAAAATTAATGAAAATGATTCTTCTACCAATATAATTTATAGCTCAACACTATCTATTTTTTCCAGAAAAAAATATCTTACCAATGACATAAATAATTTCTTATTAAAAATCATGTGATTCCCTAACAGAATAGCGTTTCTTCACAGTATTACACCACAGGATCGGGGGAGGGGTTAATTTCCCAGATACTGAAGCCAAAATCAAAGGTTCAATAAAATCATCTTGAACTGGGAAGATCCAAATTATAGTTTAAATGCAAATCTTTGCATTTATGTATTTTATAAAACACAACAAATTATTTCTTGCACTTTTCTTATTTTACACAATATAATATTTCTGTATCTACAACATTTAATTTAATAATCTCTACACATAATTAAAAATATTCATGCCAATGTTGACAATAAATCTGGTTTGAAATTTTAATTACTTTCAATATCACCATTTCTTTTCTTTTCTTTTTTTTTTTTTGATAAAGTCTGTATGAATGTATTTCTTTCTCAGGAAGCAAACCATTTCATTTGTTGGCAACACTATTTTAATTAAGTCGGAGCAAAAGAAATTCATCAACTTATAAAGGATTTTGATTTTGATTCTGATGACTGGCTACTGCTTCTAAGTGTGATTGCTGATTCCTGTAAAATTTATAAAACCCTTAGTAACTTTTTTATAGAAACTCCTATATTAATAAATTACTTATAAGAAATCATATAAAACAAATCTAAAATTTGAAATATTATCTCAGAATTATATAAAATCTTAGTGAAATATAATACAGCACCACAATATAAAAAATTGGACTCATATTACTATGGATCATATTTCTTTTTTTCCCATGACAAACCCAGAATGTCTCTTACTGGAGATGCATTTAAGAAGGTAAAGATGACTGGTTTCACTTTTTTTATAACTGTCCAATGTTAAAACAATATCGGTGTGACATATTATTTTTAAAAGCTTTGTTATCTGTCTCATTTTCATTTTAAAAATCTTTAATTTTATTTCATGCTAATGATGGCCCTACTTTGAATAAGGATACACTTTTTCTACTTTGGACTTCAGTTGGAAGGAAAATTATAAAGAGAAAATGGAAATCCACTGCTGTACCATAAGATCAGGGTGAGATTAATTTCAGAGATATTGAAACCTACACTAAAGCTTCAATATTTAAAATCAAATTGAACTAGTTAGGTCAAGATTATGTTTACAACTGGAAATGTTTACATTTGAGTGACAAAATGGCAATACTCTTTCATTAAATCCTTGCCCTTTCTTTATTTTACACAATATAAGATCTGTACACCTACAAAATTTAATTTTAGAAACTTTAAACTAAAGCATAATAATATATATTGTTGCCAATGTTGATACTAAAATCTTGTTTGGAGCTTTAATTCCTTTCTGTATCTCCACTTATCTTGATCATGTCCATAAGAATATATTTAGCTCTTGAGAAGCAAAACTTTCCATATGTTGGCCACACTATATTAAAGAAGAAATTCATCAACTTATAAAGGATTTTGACTTTGATTCTTTTAAATGGTTACTGCTAGAATTTGTGATAGCTGATTGCCATAATCTTTGGAAAATCCTTAGTAACTGTTTTTAAAGACACTCCCAGATTACTTATTTATATAAAATTATATACATCGAAAATTTGAAATTCTAACTCAAAATTATATAAAGTCTTAAAGTATAAGACTACACCACGATGTAAAAATTGGGAATCATATTACTATGGATCATATTTCTTGTTTTTCTCATGGGCACAAATCTCAATTTTTATCATCCATCAAACTTACATCTTCGTTACACTATTGCAATATATTTACCTGAAAAAATTTTGTATACAACATTCCTAAATCCAAAAACGTTAGCTACAATTTGAAAACTTAGAAAATATCTTAGTGGAGAAGGAAAAGCTGATTGCTTTCACAATTTTTGTAACTGTCCTTTGTTAAAACAATTTTGACATTATTTACATGATATTTAAAAGCTTTATTATCTTTTTTTTTATTTACCTATCTAGCAATGTAATATCGAAATATATTGCAGGTCTTTGTACATATTGTATAAATTTTATTTGGTTATTATTTCTGATAGTTATAATGCATTAATTCATTACCCTGTTAACAGTAAAAAAAGACAAAAAACTATAGGCATTGTAGTACATAAAGAAGAAAACAAAGAAAAAAATGTTTCTGAAAGTAATTGCACTGTTGGCTATTTTTATGTAATGTGCTGATGGGTTTCTTAACGGTTCATTTATATCCATGAGGCAATTACATTATGTCTATTCAATTTACATGTTTATAGATATTTCCTTAAATACATTTCTTAGATATCTATTTCATATTATGGAATACAACTTTCACTGGGATTCAGGAACTGTGCTATAAATTGACAAAGTTGTATGCTGACACATGTATTTGTTTTCAGTGGTGCAACCATTCACTATTAAAATATAAATATATGATATTAAACAATAAGGAAAAAGTGCACATTTGTGAAAAGCACATTTTTGGAAAACAAATTCCCTTGATTATATGTGTATAGTCCTACGTAGATCTATAGAAGGCAGAATAACAGCTATTTAGAATAGAATAATATTATAAAAATTATAAATAATAAGACTGATAAATGCAATAAACTTTTCATCACCTTTTAGATTGACTAAAATTAATGAAAATGATTCTTCTACCAATATAATTTATAGCTCAACACTATCTATTTTTTCCAGAAAAAATACCTTACCAATGACATAAATAATTTCTTATTAAAAATCATGTGATTCCCTAACAGAATAGCGTTTCTTCACAGTATTACACCACAGGATCTGGGGAGGGGTTAATTTCCCAGATACTGAAGCCAAAATCAAAGGTTCAATAAAATCATCTTGAACTGGGAAGATCCAAATTATAGTTTAAATGCAAATCTTTGCATTTATGTATTTTTATAAAACACAACAAATTATTTCTTGCACTTTTCTTATTTTACACAATATAATATTTCTGTATCTACAACATTTAATTTAATAATCTCTACACATAATTAAAAATATTCATGCCAATGTTGACAATAAATCTGGTTTGAAATTTTAATTACTTTCAATATCACCATTTCTTTTCTTTTCTTTTTTTTTTTTTTGATAAAGTCTGTATGAATGTATTTCTTTCTCTGGAAGCAAACCATTTCATTTGTTGGCAACACTATTTTAATTAAGTCGGAGCCAAAGAAATTCATCAACTTATAAAGGATTTTGATTTTGATTCTGATGACTGGCTACTGCTTCTAAGTGTGATTGCTGATTCCTGTAAAATTTATAAAACCCTTAGTAACTTTTTTATAGAAACTCCTATATTAATAAATTACTTATAAGAAATCATATAAAACAAATCTAAAATTTGAAATATTATCTCAGAATTATATAAAATCTTAGTGAAATATAATACAGCACCACAATATAAAAATTGGACTCATATTACTATGGATCATATTTCTTTTTTTCCCATGACAAACCCAGAATGTCTCTTACTGGAGATGCATTTAAGAAGGTAAAGATGACTGGTTTCACTTTTTTTATAACTGTCCAATGTTAAAACAATATCGGTGTGACATATTATTTTTAAAAGCTTTGTTATCTGTCTCATTTTCATTTTAAAAATCTTTAATTTTATTTCATGCTAATGATGGCCCTACTTTGAATAAGGATACACTTTTTCTACTTTGGACTTCAGTTGGAAGGAAAATTATAAAGAGAAAATGGAAATCCACTGCTGTACCATAAGATCGGGGTGAGATTAATTTCAGAGATATTGAAACCTACACTAAAGCTTCAATATTTAAAATCAAATTGAACTAGTTAGGTCAAGATTATGTTTACAACTGGAAATGTTTACATTTGAGTGACAAAATGGCAATACTCTTTCATTAAATCCTTGCCCTTTCTTTATTTTACACAATATAAGATCTGTACACCTACAAAATTTAATTTTAGAAACTTTAAACTAAAGCATAATAATATATATTGTTGCCAATGTTGATACTAAAATCTTGTTTGGAGCTTTAATTCCTTTCTGTATCTCCACTTATCTTGATCATGTCCATAAGAATATATTTAGCTCTTGAGAAGCAAAACTTTCCATATGTTGGCCACACTATATTAAAGAAGAAATTCATCAACTTATAAAGGATTTTGACTTTGATTCTTTTAAATGGTTACTGCTAGAATTTGTGATAGCTGATTGCCATAATCTTTGGAAAATCCTTAGTAACTGTTTTTAAAGACACTCCCAGATTACTTATTTATATAAAATTATATACATCGAAAATTTGAAATTCTAACTCAAAATTATATAAAGTCTTAAAGTATAAGACTACACCACGATGTAAAAATTGGGAATCATATTACTATGGATCATATTTCTTGTTTTTCTCATGGGCACAAATCTCAATTTTTATCATCCATCAAACTTACATCTTCGTTACACTATTGCAATATATTTACCTGAAAAAATTTTGTATACAACATTCCTAAATCCAAAACTGTTAGCTACAATTTGAAAACTTAGAAAATATCTTAGTGGAGAAGGAAAAGCTGATTGCTTTCACAATTTTTGTAACTGTCCTTTGTTAAAACAATTTTGACATTATTTACATGATATTTAAAAGCTTTATTATCTTTTTTTTATTTACCTATCTAGCAATGTAATATCGAAATATATTGCAGGTCTTTGTACATATTGTATAAATTTTATTTGGTTATTATTTCTGATAGTTATAATGCATTAATTCATTACCCTGTTAACAGTAAAAAAAGACAAAAACTATAGGCATTGTAGTACATAAAGAAGAAAACAAAGAAAAAAATGTTTCTGAAAGTAATTGCACTGTTGGCTATTTTTATGTAATGTGCTGATGGGTTTCTTAACGGTTCATTTATATCCATGAGGCAATTACATTATGTCTATTCAATTTACATGTTTATAGATATTTCCTTAAATACATTTCTTAGATATCTATTTCATATTATGGAATACAACTTTCACTGGGATTCAGGAACTGTGCTATAAATTGACAAAGTTGTATGCTGACACATGTATTTGTTTTCAGTGGTGCAACCATTCACTATTAAAATATAAATATAGGATATTAAACAAAAAGGAAAAAGTGCACATTTGTGAAAAGCACATTTTTGGAAAACAAATTCCCTTGATTATATGTGTATAGTCCTACGTAGATCTATAGAAGGCACAATAACAGCTATTTAGAATAGAATAATATTATAAAAATTATAAATAATAAGACTGATAAATGCAATAAACTTTTCATCACCTTTTAGATTGACTAAAATTAATGAAAATGATTCTTCTACCAATATAATTTATAGCTCAACACTATCTATTTTTTCCAGAAAAAAATATCTTACCAATGACATAAATAATTTCTTATTAAAAATCATGTGATTCCCTAACAGAATAGCGTTTCTTCACAGTATTACACCACAGGATCGGGGGAGGGGTTAATTTCCCAGATACTGAAGCCAAAATCAAAGGTTCAATAAAATCATCTTGAACTGGGAAGATCCAAATTATAGTTTAAATGCAAATCTTTGCATTTATGTATTTTTATAAAACACAACAAATTATTTCTTGCACTTTTCTTATTTTACACAATATAATATTTCTGTATCTACAACATTTAATTTAATAATCTCTACACATAATTAAAAAATATTCATGCCAATGTTGACAATAAATCTGGTTTGAAATTTTAATTACTTTCAATATCACCATTTCTTTTCTTTTTTTTTTTTTTTTTTTTGATAGTCTGTATGAATGTATTTCTTTCTCAGGAAGCAAACCATTTCATTTGTTGGCAACACTATTTTAATTAAGTCGGAGCAAAAGAAATTCATCAACTTATAAAGGATTTTGATTTTGATTCTGATGACTGGCTACTGCTTCTAAGTGTGATTGCTGATTCCTGTAAAATTTATAAAACCCTTAGTAACTTTTTTATAGAAACTCCTATATTAATAAATTACTTATAAGAAATCATATAAAACAAATCTAAAATTTGAAATATTATCTCAGAATTATATAAAATCTTAGTGAAATATAATACAGCACCACAATATAAAAAATTGGACTCATATTACTATGGATCATATTTCTTTTTTTCCCATGACAAACCCAGAATGTCTCTTACTGGAGATGCATTTAAGAAGGTAAAGATGACTGGTTTCACTTTTTTTATAACTGTCCAATGTTAAAACAATATCGGTGTGACATATTATTTTTAAAAGCTTTGTTATCTGTCTCATTTTCATTTTAAAAATCTTTAATTTTATTTCATGCTAATGATGGCCCTACTTTGAATAAGGATACACTTTTTCTACTTTGGACTTCAGTTGGAAGGAAAATTATAAAGAGAAAATGGAAATCCACTGCTGTACCATAAGATCGGGGTGAGATTAATTTCAGAGATATTGAAACCTACACTAAAGCTTCAATATTTAAAATCAAATTGAACTAGTTAGGTCAAGATTATGTTTACAACTGGAAATGTTTACATTTGAGTGACAAAATGGCAATACTCTTTCATTAAATCCTTGCCCTTTCTTTATTTTACACAATATAAGATCTGTACACCTACAAAATTTAATTTTAGAAACTTTAAACTAAAGCATAATAATATATATTGTTGCCAATGTTGATACTAAAATCTTGTTTGGAGCTTTAATTCCTTTCTGTATCTCCACTTATCTTGATCATGTCCATAAGAATATATTTAGCTCTTGAGAAGCAAAACTTTCCATATGTTGGCCACACTATATTAAAGAAGAAATTCATCAACTTATAAAGGATTTTGACTTTGATTCTTTTAAATGGTTACTGCTAGAATTTGTGATAGCTGATTGCCATAATCTTTGGAAAATCCTTAGTAACTGTTTTAAAGACACTCCCAGATTACTTATTTATATAAAATTATATACATCGAAAATTTGAAATTCTAACTCAAAATTATATAAAGTCTTAAAGTATAAGACTACACCACGATGTAAAAATTGGGAATCATATTACTATGGATCATATTTCTTGTTTTTCTCATGGGCACAAATCTCAATTTGTATCATCCATCAAACTTACATCTTCGTTACACTATTGCAATATATTTACCTGAAAAAATTTTGTATACAACATTCCTAAATCCAAAACTGTTAGCTACAATTTGAAAACTTAGAAAATATCTTAGTGGAGAAGGAAAAGCTGATTGCTTTCACAATTTTTGTAACTGTCCTTTGTTAAAACAATTTTGACATTATTTACATGATATTTAAAAGCTTTATTATCTTTTTTTTATTTACCTATCTAGCAATGTAATATCGAAATATATTGCAGGTCTTTGTACATATTGTATAAATTTTATTTGGTTATTATTTCTGATAGTTATAATGCATTAATTCATTACCCTGTTAACAGTAAAAAAAGACAAAAAACTATAGGCATTGTAGTACATAAAGAAGAAAACAAAGAAAAAAATGTTTCTGAAAGTAATTGCACTGTTGGCTATTTTTATGTAATGTGCTGATGGGTTTCTTAACGGTTCATTTATATCCATGAGGCAATTACATTATGTCTATTCAATTTACATGTTTATAGATATTTCCTTAAATACATTTCTTAGATATCTATTTCATATTATGGAATACAACTTTCACTGGGATTCAGGAACTGTGCTATAAATTGACAAAGTTGTATGCTGACACATGTATTTGTTTTCAGTGGTGCAACCATTCACTATTAAAATATAAATATATGATATTAAACAAAAAGGAAAAAGTGCACATTTGTGAAAAGCACATTTATGAAAACAAATTCCCTTGATTATATGTGTATAGTCCTACGTAGATCTATAGAAGGCACAATAACAGCTATTCAGAATAGAATAATATAAAAATTATAAATAATAAGACTGATAAATGCAATAAACTTTTCATCACCTTTTAGATTGACTAAAATTAATGAAAATGATTCTTCTACCAATATAATTTATAGCTCAACACTATCTATTTTTTCCAGAAAAAAATACCTTACCAATGACATAAATAATTTCTTATTAAAAATCATGTGATTCCCTAACAGAATAGCGTTTCTTCACAGTATTACACCACAGGATCGGGGAGGGGTTAATTTCCCAGATACTGAAGCCAAAATCAAAGGTTCAATAAAATCATCTTGAACTGGGAAGATCCAAATTATAGTTTAAATGCAAATCTTTGCATTTATGTATTTTTATAAAACACAACAAATTATTTCTTGCACTTTTCTTATTTTACACAATATAATATTTCTGTATCTACAACATTTAATTTAATAATCTCTACACATAATTAAAAAATATTCATGCCAATGTTGACAATAAATCTGGTTTGAAATTTTAATTACTTTCAATATCACCATTTCTTTTCTTTTCTTTTTTTTTTTTTGATAAAGTCTGTATGAATGTATTTCTTTCTCAGGAAGCAAACCATTTCATTTGTTGGCAACACTATTTTAATTAAGTCGGAGCAAAAGAAATTCATCAACTTATAAAGGATTTTGATTTTGATTCTGATGACTGGCTACTGCTTCTAAGTGTGATTGCTGATTCCTGTAAAATTTATAAAACCCTTAGTAACTTTTTTATAGAAACTCCTATATTAATAAATTACTTATAAGAAATCATATAAAACAAATCTAAAATTTGAAATATTATCTCAGAATTATATAAAATCTTAGTGAAATATAATACAGCACCACAATATAAAAAATTGGACTCATATTACTATGGATCATATTTCTTTTTTTCCCATGACAAACCCAGAATGTCTCTTACTGGAGATGCATTTAAGAAGGTAAAGATGACTGGTTTCACTTTTTTTATAACTGTCCAATGTTAAAACAATATCGGTGTGACATATTATTTTTAAAAGCTTTGTTATCTGTCTCATTTTCATTTTAAAAATCTTTAATTTTATTTCATGCTAATGATGGCCCTACTTTGAATAAGGATACACTTTTTCTACTTTGGACTTCAGTTGGAAGGAAAATTATAAAGAGAAAATGGAAATCCACTGCTGTACCATAAGATCAGGGTGAGATTAATTTCAGAGATATTGAAACCTACACTAAAGCTTCAATATTTAAAATCAAATTGAACTAGTTAGGTCAAGATTATGTTTACAACTGGAAATGTTTACATTTGAGTGACAAAATGGCAATACTCTTTCATTAAATCCTTGCCCTTTCTTTATTTTACACAATATAAGATCTGTACACCTACAAAATTTAATTTTAGAAACTTTAAACTAAAGCATAATAATATATATTGTTGCCAATGTTGATACTAAAATCTTGTTTGGAGCTTTAATTCCTTTCTGTATCTCCACTTATCTTGATCATGTCCATAAGAATATATTTAGCTCTTGAGAAGCAAAACTTTCCATATGTTGGCCACACTATATTAAAGAAGAAATTCATCAACTTATAAAGGATTTTGACTTTGATTCTTTTAAATGGTTACTGCTAGAATTTGTGATAGCTGATTGCCATAATCTTTGGAAAATCCTTAGTAACTGTTAGATTACTTATTTATTTAAAATTATATACATCGAAAATTTGAAATTCTAACTCAAAATTATATAAAGTCTTAAAGTATAAGACTACACCACGATGTAAAAATTGGGAATCATATTACTATGGATCATATTTCTTGTTTTTCTCATGGGCACAAATCTCAATTTTTATCATCCATCAAACTTACATCTTCGTTACACTATTGCAATATATTTACCTGAAAAAATTTTGTATACAACATTCCTAAATCCAAAACTGTTAGCTACAATTTGAAAACTTAGAAAATATCTTAGTGGAGAAGGAAAAGCTGATTGCTTTCACAATTTTTGTAACTGTCCTTTGTTAAAACAATTTTGACATTATTTACATGATATTTAAAAGCTTTATTATCTTTTTTTATTTACCTATCTAGCAATGTAATATCGAAATATATTGCAGGTCTTTGTACATATTGTATAAATTTTATTTGGTTATTATTTCTGATAGTTATAATGCATTAATTCATTACCCTGTTAACAGTAAAAAGACAAAAAATATAGGCATTGTAGTACATAAAGAAGAAAACAAAAAAAAAATGTTTCTGAAAGTAATTGCACTGTTGGCTATTTTTATGTAATGTGCTGATGGGTTTCTTAACGGTTCATTTATATCCATGAGGCAATTACATTATGTCTATTCAATTTACATGTTTATAGATATTTCCTTAAATACATTTCTTAGATATCTATTTCATATTATGGAATACAACTTTCACTGGGATTCAGGAACTGTGCTATAAATTGACAAAGTTGTATGCTGACACATGTATTTGTTTTCAGTGGTGCAACCATTCACTATTAAAATATAAATATATGATATTAAACAAAAAGGAAAAAGTGCACATTTGTGAAAAGCACATTTTTGGAAAACAAATTCCCTTGATTATATGTGTATAGTCGTACGTAGATCTATAGAAGGCACAATAACAGCTATTTAGAATAGAATAATATTATAAAAATTATAAATAATAAGACTGATAAATGCAATAAACTTTTCATCACCTTTTAGATTGACTAAAATTAATGAAAATGATTCTTCTACCAATATAATTTATAGCTCAACACTATCTATTTTTTCCAGAAAAAAATACCTTACCAATGACATAAATAATTTCTTATTAAAAATCATGTGATTCCCTAACAGAATAGCGTTTCTTCACAGTATTACACCACAGGATCGGGGAAGGGGTTAATTTCCCAGATACTGAAGCCAAAATCAAAGGTTCAATAAAATCATCTTGAACTGGGAAGATCCAAATTATAGTTTAAATGCAAATCTTTGCATTTATGTATTTTTATAAAACACAACAAATTATTTCTTGCACTTTTCTTATTTTACACAATATAATATTTCTGTATCTACAACATTTAATTTAATAATCTCTACACATAATTAAAAAATATTCATGCCAATGTTGACAATAAATCTGGTTTGAAATTTTAATTACTTTCAATATCACCATTTCTTTTCTTTTTTTTTTTTTTTTGATAAAGTCTGTATGAATGTATTTCTTTCTCAGGAAGCAAACCATTTCATTTGTTGGCAACACTATTTTAATTAAGTCGGAGCAAAAGAAATTCATCAACTTATAAAGGATTTTGATTTTGATTCTGATGACTGGCTACTGCTTCTAAGTGTGATTGCTGATTCCTGTAAAATTTATAAAACCCTTAGTAACTTTTTATAGAAACTCCTATATTAATAAATTACTTATAAGAAATCATATAAAACAAATCTAAAATTTGAAATATTATCTCAGAATTATATAAAATCTTAGTGAAATATAATACAGCACCACAATATAAAAATTTGGACTCATATTACTATGGATCATATTTCTTTTTTCCCATGACAAACCCAGAATGTCTCTTACTGGAGATGCATTTAAGAAGGTAAAGATGACTGGTTTCACTTTTTTTATAACTGTCCAATGTTAAAACAATATCGGTGTGACATATTATTTTTAAAAGCTTTGTTATCTGTCTCATTTTCATTTTAAAAATCTTTAATTTTATTTCATGCTAATGATGGCCCTACTTTGAATAAGGATACACTTTTTCTACTTTGGACTTCAGTTGGAAGGAAAATTATAAAGAGAAAATGGAAATCCACTGCTGTACCATAAGATCGGGGTGAGATTAATTTCAGAGATATTGAAACCTACACTAAAGCTTCAATATTTAAAATCAAATTGAACTAGTTAGGTCAAGATTATGTTTACAACTGGAAATGTTTACATTTGAGTGACAAAATGGCAATACTCTTTCATTAAATCCTTGCCCTTTCTTTATTTTACACAATATAAGATCTGTACACCTACAAAATTTAATTTTAGAAACTTTAAACTAAAGCATAATAATATATATTGTTGCCAATGTTGATACTAAAATCTTGTTTGGAGCTTTAATTCCTTTCTGTATCTCCACTTATCTTGATCATGTCCATAAGAATATATTTAGCTCTTGAGAAGCAAAACTTTCCATATGTTGGCCACACTATATTAAAGAAGAAATTCATCAACTTATAAAGGATTTTGACTTTGATTCTTTTAAATGGTTACTGCTAGAATTTGTGATAGCTGATTGCCATAATCTTTGGAAAATCCTTAGTAACTGTTTTAAAGACACTCCCAGATTACTTATTTATATAAAATTATATACATCGAAAATTTGAAATTCTAACTCAAAATTATATAAAGTCTTAAAGTATAAGACTACACCACGATGTAAAAATTGGGAATCATATTACTATGGATCATATTTCTTGTTTTTCTCATGGGCACAAATCTCAATTTTATCATCCATCAAACTTACATCTTCGTTACACTATTGCAATATATTTACCTGAAAAAATTTTGTATACAACATTCCTAAATCCAAAACTGTTAGCTACAATTTGAAAACTTAGAAAATATCTTAGTGGAGAAGGAAAAGCTGATTGCTTTCACAATTTTTGTAACTGTCCTTTGTTAAAACAATTTTGACATTATTTACATGATATTTAAAAGCTTTATTATCTTTTTTTATTTACCTATCTAGCAATGTAATATCGAAATATATTGCAGGTCTTTGTACATATTGTATAAATTTTATTTGGTTATTATTTCTGATAGTTATAATGCATTAATTCATTACCCTGTTAACAGTAAAAAAAGACAAAAAATATAGGCATTGTAGTACATAAAGAAGAAAACAAAAAAAAAATGTTTCTGAAAGTAATTGCACTGTTGGCTATTTTTATGTAATGTGCTGATGGGTTTCTTAACGGTTCATTTATATCCATGAGGCAATTACATTATGTCTATTCAATTTACATGTTTATAGATATTTCCTTAAATACATTTCTTAGATATCTATTTCATATTATGGAATACAACTTTCACTGGGATTCAGGAACTGTGCTATAAATTGACAAAGTTGTATGCTGACACATGTATTTGTTTTCAGTGGTGCAACCATTCACTATTAAAATATAAATATAGGATATTAAACAAAAAGGAAAAAGTGCACATTTGTGAAAAGCACATTTTTGGAAAACAAATTCCCTTGATTATATGTGTATAGTCCTACGTAGATCTATAGAAGGCACAATAACAGCTATTTAGAATAGAATAATATTATAAAAATTATAAATAATAAGACTGATAAATGCAATAAACTTTTCATCACCTTTTAGATTGACTAAAATTAATGAAAATGATTCTTCTACCAATATAATTTATAGCTCAACACTATCTATTTTTTCCAGAAAAAAAAACTTACCAATGACATAAATAATTTCTTATTAAAAATCATGTGATTCCCTAACAGAATAGCGTTTCTTCACAGTATTACACCACAGGATCGGGGGAGGGGTTAATTTCCCAGATACTGAAGCCAAAATCAAAGGTTCAATAAAATCATCTTGAACTGGGAAGATCCAAATTATAGTTTAAATGCAAATCTTTGCATTTATGTATTTTTATAAAACACAACAAATTATTTCTTGCACTTTTCTTATTTTACACAATATAATATTTCTGTATCTACAACATTTAATTTAATAATCTCTACACATAATTAAAAAATATTCATGCCAATGTTGACAATAAATCTGGTTTGAAATTTTAATTACTTTCAATATCACCATTTCTTTTCTTTTTTTTTTTTGATAAAGTCTGTATGAATGTATTTCTTTCTCAGGAAGCAAACCATTTCATTTGTTGGCAACACTATTTTAATTAAGTCGGAGCAAAAGAAATTCATCAACTTATAAAGGATTTTGATTTTGATTCTGATGACTGGCTACTGCTTCTAAGTGTGATTGCTGATTCCTGTAAAATTTATAAAACCCTTAGTAACTTTTTTATAGAAACTCCTATATTAATAAATTACTTATAAGAAATCATATAAAACAAATCTAAAATTTGAAATATTATCTCAGAATTATATAAAATCTTAGTGAAATATAATACAGCACCACAATATAAAAATTTGGACTCATATTACTATGGATCATATTTCTTTTTTCCCATGACAAACCCAGAATGTCTCTTACTGGAGATGCATTTAAGAAGGTAAAGATGACTGGTTTCACTTTTTTTATAACTGTCCAATGTTAAAACAATATCGGTGTGACATATTATTTTTAAAAGCTTTGTTATCTGTCTCATTTTCATTTTAAAAATCTTTAATTTTATTTCATGCTAATGATGGCCCTACTTTGAATAAGGATACACTTTTTCTACTTTGGACTTCAGTTGGAAGGAAAATTATAAAGAGAAAATGGAAATCCACTGCTGTACCATAAGATCAGGGTGAGATTAATTTCAGAGATATTGAAACCTACACTAAAGCTTCAATATTTAAAATCAAATTGAACTAGTTAGGTCAAGATTATGTTTACAACTGGAAATGTTTACATTTGAGTGACAAAATGGCAATACTCTTTCATTAAATCCTTGCCCTTTCTTTATTTTACACAATATAAGATCTGTACACCTACAAAATTTAATTTTAGAAACTTTAAACTAAAGCATAATAATATATATTGTTGCCAATGTTGATACTAAAATCTTGTTTGGAGCTTTAATTCCTTTCTGTATCTCCACTTATCTTGATCATGTCCATAAGAATATATTTAGCTCTTGAGAAGCAAAACTTTCCATATGTTGGCCACACTATATTAAAGAAGAAATTCATCAACTTATAAAGGATTTTGACTTTGATTCTTTTAAATGGTTACTGCTAGAATTTGTGATAGCTGATTGCCATAATCTTTGGAAAATCCTTAGTAACTGTTTTTAAAGACACTCCCAGATTACTTATTTATATAAAATTATATACATCGAAAATTTGAAATTCTAACTCAAAATTATATAAAGTCTTAAAGTATAAGACTACACCACGATGTAAAAATTGGGAATCATATTACTATGGATCATATTTCTTGTTTTTCTCATGGGCACAAATCTCAATTTTTATCATCCATCAAACTTACATCTTCGTTACACTATTGCAATATATTTACCTGAAAAAATTTTGTATACAACATTCCTAAATCCAAAACTGTTAGCTACAATTTGAAAACTTAGAAAATATCTTAGTGGAGAAGGAAAAGCTGATTGCTTTCACAATTTTTGTAACTGTCCTTTGTTAAAACAATTTTGACATTATTTACATGATATTTAAAAGCTTTATTATCTTTTTTTATTTACCTATCTAGCAATGTAATATCGAAATATATTGCAGGTCTTTGTACATATTGTATAAATTTTATTTGGTTATTATTTCTGATAGTTATAATGCATTAATTCATTACCCTGTTAACAGTAAAAAAGACAAAAAACTATAGGCATTGTAGTACATAAAGAAGAAAACAAAGAAAAAAATGTTTCTGAAAGTAATTGCACTGTTGGCTATTTTTATGTAATGTGCTGATGGGTTTCTTAACGGTTCATTTATATCCATGAGGCAATTACATTATGTCTATTCAATTTACATGTTTATAGATATTTCCTTAAATACATTTCTTAGATATCTATTTCATATTATGGAATACAACTTTCACTGGGATTCAGGAACTGTGCTATAAATTGACAAAGTTGTATGCTGACACATGTATTTGTTTTCAGTGGTGCAACCATTCACTATTAAAATATAAATATAGGATATTAAACAAAAAGGAAAAAGTGCACATTTGTGAAAAGCACATTTTTGGAAAACAAATTCCCTTGATTATATGTGTATAGTCCTACGTAGATCTATAGAAGACACAATAACAGCTATTTAGAATAGAATAATATTATAAAAATTATAAATAATAAGACTGATAAATGCAATAAACTTTTCATCACCTTTTAGATTGACTAAAATTAATGAAAATGATTCTTCTACCAATATAATTTATAGCTCAACACTATCTATTTTTTCCAGAAAAAAATACCTTACCAATGACATAAATAATTTCTTATTAAAAATCATGTGATTCCCTAACAGAATAGCGTTTCTTCACAGTATTACACCACAGGATCGGGGGAGGGGTTAATTTCCCAGATACTGAAGCCAAAATCAAAGGTTCAATAAAATCATCTTGAACTGGGAAGATCCAAATTATAGTTTAAATGCAAATCTTTGCATTTATGTATTTTTATAAAACACAACAAATTATTTCTTGCACTTTTCTTATTTTACACAATATAATATTTCTGTATCTACAACATTTAATTTAATAATCTCTACACATAATTAAAAAATATTCATGCCAATGTTGACAATAAGTCTGGTTTGAAACTTTAATTACTTTCAATATCACCATTTCTTTTCTTTTCTTTTTTTTTTTGATAAAGTCTGTATGAATGTATTTCTTTCTCAGGAAGCAAACCATTTCATTGGTTGGCAACACTATTTTAATTAAGTTGGAGCAAAAGAAATTCATCAACTTATAAAGGATTTTGATTTTGATTCTGATGACTGGCTACTGCTTCTAAGTGTGATTGCTGATTCCTGTAAAATTTATAAAACCCTTAGTAACTTTTTTATAGAAACTCCTATATTAATAAATTACTTATAAGAAATCATATAAAACAAATCTAAAATTTGAAATATTATCTCAGAATTATATAAAATCTTAGTGAAATATAATACAGCACCACAATATAAAAAATTGGACTCATATTACTATGGATCATATTTCTTTTTTTCCCATGACAAACCCAGAATGTCTCTTACTGGAGATGCATTTAAGAAGGTAAAGATGACTGGTTTCACTTTTTTTATAACTGTCCAATGTTAAAACAATATCGGTGTGACATATTATTTTTAAAAGCTTTGTTATCTGTCTCATTTTCATTTTAAAAATCTTTAATTTTATTTCATGCTAATGATGGCCCTACTTTGAATAAGGATACACTTTTTCTACTTTGGACTTCAGTTGGAAGGAAAATTATAAAGAGAAAATGGAAATCCACTGCTGTACCATAAGATCAGGGTGAGATTAATTTCAGAGATATTGAAACCTACACTAAAGCTTCAATATTTAAAATCAAATTGAACTAGTTAGGTCAAGATTATGTTTACAACTGGAAATGTTTACATTTGAGTGACAAAATGGCAATACTCTTTCATTAAATCCTTGCCCTTTCTTTATTTTACACAATATAAGATCTGTACACCTACAAAATTTAATTTTAGAAACTTTAAACTAAAGCATAATAATATATATTGTTGCCAATGTTGATACTAAAATCTTGTTTGGAGCTTTAATTCCTTTCTGTATCTCCACTTATCTTGATCATGTCCATAAGAATATATTTAGCTCTTGAGAAGCAAAACTTTCCATATGTTGGCCACACTATATTAAAGAAGAAATTCATCAACTTATAAAGGATTTTGACTTTGATTCTTTTAAATGGTTACTGCTAGAATTTGTGATAGCTGATTGCCATAATCTTTGGAAAATCCTTAGTAACTGTTTTAAAGACACTCCCAGATTACTTATTTATATAAAATTATATACATCGAAAATTTGAAATTCTAACTCAAAATTATATAAAGTCTTAAAGTATAAGACTACACCACAATGTAAAAATTGGGAATCATATTACTATGGATCATATTTCTTGTTTTTCTCATGGGCACAAATCTCAATTTTTATCATCCATCAAACTTACATCTTCGTTACACTATTGCAATATATTTACCTGAAAAAATTTTGTATACAACATTCCTAAATCCAAGAACATTAGCTACAATTTGAAAACTTAGAAAATTTCTTAGTGGAGAAAGAAAAGCTGATTGCTTTCACAATTTTTGTAACTGTCCTTTGTTTAAACAATTTTGACATTATTTACATGATATTTAAAAGCTTTATTATCTGTCTTTATTTACCTATCTAGCAATGTAATATCTAAATATATTGCAGGTCTTGTTACATATTGTATACATTTTATTTGGTTATTTCTTATGGTTATTATAATGCATTAATTCATTACCCTGTTAACAGTAAAAACAAGACAAAAAAAAAATATAGGCGTTGTAGTACATAAAGAAGAAAACAAAAAAAATGTTGCTGAAAGAAGTTGCACTGTTGGCTATTTTTATGAATGTGCTGTCGGGTTTCTTAACAGTTCATTTGTTGGCAACACTATATTTACGAAGTCAGAGTTAAGGAAATTCATCAACTTATAAAGGATTTTGATTTGGCTTCTGATGACTGGTTACTGTTTCAAAGTCTGATGGCTGATTTTTGTAAATTTTATAAAATCCTTAGTAACTTTTTTTAAAGAAACTCCTGTATTAATAAATTATTTTTTTAGAAATCACGTACAATAAATCTAAAATTTGATTTTTTTTTCTCAGAGTTATATAAAATCTTAATGAAGTGTAAGACAGCACCATAATATACACATTTGGAGTCATATTACTATGGATCATACTTCTTGTTTGTCGCATGACAAACCCAGAATATCTCTTACTGGAGATGCATTTAAGAAGGTAAAGATGATTGTTTTCACAATTTTTTATAACTGTCCTATGTTAAAGCAATGTTGGTGTGACAGGTCATTTTAAAAGCTTTGTTATCTGTCTCATTTTCATTAGAGAAATCTTTAATTTAATTTAATGTTATTGATTGCCCAACTTCGAATAAGGATACACTTTTTATACTTTGGTCTACACTTGCAGTTGCAAGGAAAATTATAAAGAGAAAATGGAAATCCACTGCTGCACCATGAGATCAGGGTGGGATTAATTTTGCAGATTGTGAAACCTATACTAAGGCTTCAATATTTAAAATCAACTTGAACTAGTTAGATCCAGATTATATTTATAACTGGAAATGTTTACATTTCATTGTTTTACAAAATGGCAATACTCTTTCAACTAAATCATTGCCCTTTCTTTATTTTACACAATATCACATTTGTACACCTACAAAATTTAATTTTAGAAACTCTACACTAAAGCATAATATATATATATATATATATATATATATATATATATATATATATATATATATATATATATATTCTTGCCAATGTTGACACTAAAATCTTGTTTGGAGCTTTAATTCCTTTTTGTATCTCCACTTTTCTTGATCATGTCCAGAAGAATATATTTAGCTCTTGGGAAGCAAACTTTCCATTTGTTGGCCACACTATATTAAAGAAGAACTTCATCAACTTATAAAGGATTTCCTCTTCAATTCTTATGATTGGTTACTGCTAGAAATTGTATTTGCTGATTCCCATAATCTTTGGAAAATCCTAAGTAACTGTTTTTTAAAGAAACTCCTATATTAATTATGTATATACAATTATATACAATACATCTAAAATTTGAAATCTTAACTCAAAATTGTATAGTCTTTTTATTTATCCTATTAGAAGAACTAAATTTTTCTAATAAATTTATAAATCTCATTACTCATTTATATATAGACAGTCAAGCTTTTATTAAAATTGACACAAGTATATCACAAAATATACCATTAGTTAAAGGCACTAAACAAGGATGACCATTGTCCCCTTTATTACTTACACTAATTATGGAACCATGGGCAAACCTAATAAGATGGGATAACAATATAACAGGTTATAATTTAAATTCCACTTCATTATATAAAATACAATTGTTGCTGATGACATTCTTCTCACCTTGGTGGATGAAAATACATCTATTTGAGCCCTCTTTAATAACATAAATCTTTTTCAAAGGAAATCTGGTCTAACTTCTAATAATAATAAAACACAAATTCTCTTAATTGGCCCAAAACAATTTAATTTACATGATGATTATAAAAAATATCTAACACAATCCGATCAAATTCTTTATTTAGGCATTTCAATAGCTAAAAATATTAAGGATATCATACAAATTAACTATAACAATTGTCTTATGCTAATTGAAAATTTAACAAAGAATTTGAATAGAATATCTTTCTCTATGGATGAAAGACTCACTATTATTGAAATGATTTTTCTTCCTAAAATTCTTTACATTATTCAATCTATCTCTATTCCTCCCCCGTCCTGGATAATTAAAAAATTAAATGCAATTTTTTTTTAATTTTATGGTTTCCAAATAAATCTATAATTGCTTTATCTCACCATATAAAAAACTGGGATAATGGAGGTATAGCATTGCCTAATTTAGAATTATATTCAATTTCATCTATGGTAAAAGTGATTTCTCTCTTAATTGATACTAATTATCAAGACAAATGGAAAACTTGTTTGAAATATTAATGTTGGATACTATAAGAATAACTCTCAAAAAATGTTGTTTAAAAATAATCCATTAATTTGGGTCCAAATAGATCAGCTTTCCACCTTCTGTTCCCTAACATTTAAAAGTAATTATTTAACTCTTTTGTTAAAATCTTTTAGAAATGATATATTTAAATATAATGTTTATAAAGAATTGTTATTCCTTCTTTTTCCTATAGCCTACTCAACAGGTATTCTTTTTACCTCTGACTCTAATAAAATGTGTATCTTTAAACTGAAAAACTTATCCTTTTGGTATCAGTTGATGTCAAATAATGTCTTGAAAGCAGTTAATTTACTAGATGTTGAATTCAGATTTGAGTCCCTTGATTGGTTAGAGTTACATGAAGGAAGGAATTTTATACAAAATCCTCTTCAGTTAAGAAAGTTATACCAAACTTACATTACTTGATTTTATCTCTTCAGAATAATTCTCCTTCCACTAATAAACTCTCGCAAATTTATAAAGCTATCAAATCAGATTTAGATATCTACTCTGACAGTTACTGGAACTTTTTTGTTTCCATTAATAATTATTTTCCCACAGACAAAGGCAAGTTCAATATTTTGAAATCATCTATTATGACTACTTCCTCATTAAGATGAAGAATATTTTCCTGGAAATATCTAAATAGATCCTTTATTACTCCACATACATTGAGTACAATTGGAAAAAAAAAAGATATAAACTGTTGGAGATGTAATAATAAAGTAAATGCTGATTGGCCTCATATGTTCTATGATTGTGTCTGATTGAAAACATTTTGGGAGGATATAAATGATTTTATGCAAGCTATTTTTACAGACAACTTTACTTTAGCTAAATCCTTAATATTAGTTAATACTCCAGTTCCAGCTTGTATTAAGGTATATGATTACCCTTTGATTTGGTCTATGCTAGCCATAGCAAGAAAAATTATCACTAGAAATTGGAAATCTAATTCCTCTCCATCTTTACAAGAATTTAAAAATCTTCTTAATGAAGTCATTGTTAGGGAAAAACTAACCATCGGAAATAGAATTTCTAAAAATATTTCTTGTCTTCACAGTTGGAATAAAATATATGATTTTTTTACGAAAGTAGTTCTATATTATAGTAAATATCATTTATATATTTATAAATTATTTTAAATGTATTGATCTATGTTGAACATATTTTGTATAGTTATATGTTTATTGTTATGTTATTACTTCATGCAAATTTAATTTTAGTTTGTTTTTTAAAAAAAGAAAAAAATAGTTAATTTCATTTAACTTTGTTGTATATTAAATTTCAAAAATAAAAATTTTTTGAAAATAAAGAAATTTGTAGAATATTTTTAAGTAAAAAATAACATTAGAAACGCTTAAATCATTTCTAAAAAATATATAGTTTTGATAAAGTATAAGACTACACCACAATATTAAAATTTGGAATCATTTTACTATGGGTCATATATCTTGTTTATCCCATGAGCACAAATCTTAATTTTTATCATCCATCAAACTTACATCTTGGTCACAATATTGCAATATACTTACCTGAAAACTTTTTGTATACAGCATTCCTAATTCCAAATTATTTAGCTACATTTTGAAAACTTAGAAAATCTATTACTGGAGAAGGAAAAGCTGATTCGTTTTGCATTTTTTGTAACTGTTCTTTTGTTAAACAATTTTGGTATGGCTTACATGATTTTTAAAAGTTTTGTTATCTGTCTTTATTTACCTATTTAGCAATGTAATATCTAAATATATTGCAGGTCTTTTTACATATTGTATACATTTATTTGGTTATTAATTCTGATAGTTATTATAATGCATTAATTGATTACCCTGTTAACAGTAAAATAGACAAAAACGAATAGTATAGGCATTGTCGTACATAAAGAAGAAAATAAAAAAATGTTGCTGTAAAGAATTGCACTGCTGGCTATTTTTATGTAATCTGCTGTCAAGTTTCTGAACAGTTCATTTATATCCATGAGGCAATTACATATTTCGATTCATTTTACATGTTTTTAGATATTTCCTTACATACATTTCTTAGATATCGATTTCATATTACTGAAGTCATCTTTCACTGGGATTCAGGAAGGTTGCTGTAAATTGACAATGCTGTATGCTGAAGCATGTATTTTTTTCCAGTGATGCAACCATTCACTATCAAAATCTAAATATATGATATTAAGCAAAAAGGAAAATGCAAATTTGTGAAAAGCACAATTTTGGAAAGAAATTCCCTTGATTATCTGTGTATAGTCCTACTTAGATCTATAGCAGAGACAATAACAGCTATTTAGAATATAATAATATAATAAAATTACTAAAAAATAAGACTGATAAATGTAATAAACTTTTCATCGCCTTTTACATAGACTAAAAGTAATGAAAATGATTCTTCTACGAATATAAATATAGCTCAACACTATTTTTCCAGAAAAAAAAAACACCTTATCAATGACATAAATAATCTCGTATTAAAATTTATGTGATTCCCTAATAGAATAGCTTTTCTTCACAATATAACACCACAGGATCAGGTGGATTAATTCCCCAGATATTGAATCCTTTATCAAAGGTTCAATATTTAGAATCATCTTGAACTGAAAAGATCCAAATTATATTTTAACTGCAAATCTTTACATTTATGCATTTTTATAAAATAAACTATTTCTTGCAATTTTCTTATTTTTACACAAAATAATATTCTTATACCTACAAAATTAAATTTAATAATCTCTACCACGACAATTAAAAAATATATTATTTTAATATCACCATTTCTTTTTTTTCTGTTTGATAAAGTCTGTATGAATGTATTTCTTTCTTGGGAAGCAAACCATTTCATTTGTTGGCAAAACTATATTAAAGAAGTCAGAGTTAAAAAAATTTATTAACTTATAAAGGATTTTGATTTGGATTCTGATGACTGATTACTACTTCAAAGTGTGATTGCAGATTCCTGTAAATTTTATAAAATCCTTAGTGACTTTTTAAAGAAACTCCTATATTAATAAATTACTTATAAGAAATCAAGTACAATAAATCTAAAATTTGAAATTATATCTCAGAATAATATTAAATCGTAATGAAGTACAAGACAGCAGCACAATATAAAAATTTGGAATCATATTACTATGGATCATATTTCTTGATTGCCCCATGACAAACCCAGAACATCTCTTACTGCAGATGCATTTAAGAAGGTAAAGATGATTGGTTTCACAATTTTACAACTGTTTTATGTTAAAACAATGTTGGTGTGACAGATCATTTTTAAAAGCTTTATATGTCTCAGTTTCATTATAAAAATCTTTAATTTTAATGATGGCCCTTCTTCGAAGAAGGATACACTTTCTCTACTTTATAATTTTACTTGCAACTACAAGTGTAGTCAAAGAGAAAATGGAAATCCACTGCTGAACCATGGGATTAATGTTGCAGATATTGAAACCTATTCTAAAGCTTCAGTATTTAAAATCAGCTTGAACTAGTTAGATCCAGATTATATTTATAACTGGAAATGTTTACATTTAAGTGTTTTACAAAATGGCAATACATTTTCAACTAAAATCCTTGTCCTTTTTTTATTTTACAAAATATCACATTTGTGCATCTAAAAAATGTTATTTTAGAAACTCTACATTAAAGCATAATGTATGTATATATATATATATATATATATATATATATATATATATATATATATATATATATATATATATATATTCTTGCCAAAGTTGACACTAAAATCATGTTTGGACCTTTAATTCCATTTTTGTATCTCCACCTTACATGATCACGTCCATAAGAATATGTTTTGCTCTTGGAAAGCAAAACTTTCCATTTCTTGTCCACACTATATTAAAGAAGAACTTCAACAACTTATACAGGAATTTCACTTCGATTCTTATGACCGATTACTGCTAGAAATTGTGATTGTTGAATCCCATAATCTTTAGAAAATCTTTACTAACTGTTTTTTAAAGAAACTCCTGTATTAATTATTTATATAAATTATATACAATACATCTAAAATTTGAAATCTTAACTCAAAATTATATAAAGTCTTAATAAAGTATAAGACTACACCACAATATAAAATTTGGGAATCATATTACTATGGATCATATTGCTTGTTTGTCTCATGAGCACAAATCTCAATTTTTATCATCCATTAAATTTACATCTTGGTCACAATATTGCAATATAGTTACCTGAAAACCTTTTGTATACAGCATTCCTAATTTCAAAAAATGTAGCTACATTTTGAAAACTAAGAAAATCTCTTACTGGAGAAGGAAGAGCTGATTGATTTCAAATTTTTTGTAACTGTCCTTTGTTAAAACAATTTTGGCATGACTTACATGATTTTTAAAAACTTTGTTATCTGTATTTACCTATCTAACAATGTAATATTTAAATATATTGCAGGTCTTTGTACATATTGTATACATTTTATTTGGTTATTATTTCTGATAGTTATTACAAAGCATTAATTCAATACACTGTTAACAGTAAAAAAGGGAAAAAAATAATATATAG
Source organism: Protopterus annectens (assembly GCF_019279795.1). Classification (NCBI taxonomy): domain Eukaryota; kingdom Metazoa; phylum Chordata; order Ceratodontiformes; family Protopteridae; genus Protopterus; species Protopterus annectens. The sequence continues at coordinate 730,617,106 of NC_056750.1, forward strand.
GCATTGCAGTACATAAAGAAGAAAACAAAAAAAAAATTATGGGAAAGGAATTGCACTGTTGACTATTTTTATGTAATGTGCTGTCGGGTTTATTTACAGTTCATTTATATCCATGAGGCAATTACATATTTCTATTAAATGTACATGTTTATAGATATTTCCTTATATACATTTCGTAGATATCTATTTCATATTATTGAATACATCTTTCACTGGGATTCAGGAACAGTGCTGTTAATTGATAAAGCTGTATGCTGACACATGTATTTGTTTTCAGTGGTGCAACCACTCACTATCAAAATCTAAATATATATTAAACGAAAAGGAAAAAGTGCAAATTTATGAAAGCACATTTTTGGAAAACAAATTCTCTTGATTATATGTGTATAGTCCTACTTAGATCTGTAGAAGACACAACAACAGCTAGTTACAATAAAATAATATTATAAAAATAATAAGACTGATAAATGCAATAAACTTTTCATCATCTTTTAGATGACTAAAATTAATGAAAATTATTCTTGTACCAATATAATATATAGATCAACACTATCTATTTTTCCAAAAAAATGCCTTATCAATGACATAAATATTATCTTATTAAAATTCTTGTGATTCCCTAATAGAAATAGAATAGCTTTTCTTCACAATATTACATCACAACATCAGGGGGGAATAATATCTCAGATATTGAAGCCTAAATCAAAGCTTCAATATTTAAAATCATCTTCAACTGGGAAGATGATCCAAATTATATTTTAATTGTATATCTATACATTTATGTATGTTTATAAAAGAACAAATTATTTATTGCACGTTTCTTAATTTACTCAATATATTTTTATACCTACAAAATTTAATTTAATAATCTCTACACATAATCAAAAAATATTCTTGCTAATGTTGACACTAAATCTGGTGTGACGCCTTAATTCCTTTTAATATCACCATGTATTTTTTCTTTTTGATAAAGTCTGTATGAATGTATTTCTTGGGAAGCAAACCATTTCATTTGTTGGCAACAGTATATTTAAGAAGTCAGAGTAAGGAAATTCATCAACTTATAAAAGATTTTGATTTGGCTTCTGATGACTGGTTACTGCTTCAAAGTGTGATTGCTGATTTTTGTAAATTTTATAAAATCCTTAGTAACTTTATTAAAGAAACTCCTGTATTAATAAATTACTTTTTAGAAATCATGTACAATAAATATAAAATTTGAATTTTTTCTCAGAGTAATATAAAATCTTAATGAAATATAAGACAGCACCAAAATATACAAATTTGGAATCATATTACTATGGTTCATATTTCTTGTTTGTCCCATGACAAACCCAGAATATCTCTTACTGGAGATGCATTTAAGAAGGTAAAGATGATTGCTTTCATATTTTTTTATAACTGTCCTATGTTAAAACAATGTTGGTGTGACAGGTCATTTTAAAAGCTTTGTTATCTGTCTCATTTTCAATATAAAAATCTTTAATTTTATTTAATGTTATTGATGGCCCAACTTCGAATAAGGATACACTTTCTATACTTTGGACTACACTTGCAGTTGCAAGGAAAATTATAAAGAGAAAATGGAAATCCACTGCTACACCATGAGATCAGGGTGGGATTAATTTTGCAGATTGTGAAACCTATACTAAGGTTTCAATATTTAAAATCACCTTGAACTTGTTAAATCCAGATTATATTTATAACTGGAAATGTTTACATTTCAGTGTTTTACAAAATGGCAATACTCTTTCAACTAAATCCTTGCCCTTTCTTTATTTTACACAATATCACATTTGTACACCTACAAAATTTAATTTTAGAAACTCTACACCAAAGCATAATATATATATATATATATATATATATATATATATATATATATATATATATATATATATATATATTCTTGCCAATGTTGACACTAAAATCTTGTTTGGAGCTTTAATTCCTTTTTGTATCTCCACTTTTCTTGAAAAGTCCAGAAGAATATATTTAGCTCTTGGGAAGCAAACGTTCCATTTGATGGCCACGCTATATTAAAGAAGAACTTCATCAATTTATAAAGGATTTTCTCTTCAATTCTTATCATTGGTTACTGCTAGAAATTGTAGTTGCTGATTCCCATAATCTTTGGAAAATCCTAAGTAACTGTTTTTTAAAGAAACTACTACATTAATTATTTATATACAGTTATATACAGTACATCTAAATTTTGAAATCTTAACTCAAAATTGTATAGTCTTTTTATTTATCCTATTAGAAGAACTAAATTTTTCTAATAAATTTATAAATCTCATTACTCAGTTATATATAGATAGGCAAGCTTACATTAAAATTGGCACAAGTATATCACAAAATATACCATTAGTTAAAGGCACTAAACAAGGATGTCCTTTGTCCCCTTTATTATTTACACTAATTATGGAACCATGGGCAAACCTAATACGATGGGATAACAATATAACAGGTTATAATTTAAATTCCACTTCATTATATAAAATACAATTGTTTGCTTATGACATTCTTCTCACCCTGGCGGATGAAAATACATCTATTCGAGCCCTCTTTAATAACATAAATCTTTTTCAAAGGAAATCTGGTCTAACTTTTAATAATAATAAAACACAAATTCTCTTAATTGGCCCAAAACAATTTAATTTACATGATGATTATAAAAAATATCTTAACACAATCCGATCAAATTCTTTATTTAGGCATTTCAATAGCTAAAAATATTAAGGATATCATACAAATTAACTATAACAATTGTATTACAATAATTGAAAATTTAACAAAGAATTGGAATAGAATATCTTTCTCTATGGATGAAAGACTCACTATTATCAAAATGATTTTTCTTCCTAAAATTCTTTACATTATTCAAGCCATCTCTATACCTCCTCCGTACTGGATAATTAAATTAAATGCGATTTTTTAAAAATTGTTATGGTTTCCAAATAAATCTAGAATTGATTTATCTCACCATATGAAAAACTGGAAAAATGGAGGTATAGCATTGTCTAATTTAGAATTATATTCAATTTCATCTATGGTAAAAGTGATTTCTCTCTTAATTGATAATTATCAAGCTAAATGGAAAAATTGTTTGAAATATTAATGTTGGATACTATAAAAATAACTCTCAAAAACTGTTGTTTAAAAATAATCCATTAATTTGGGTCGAAAAAGATCAGCTTTCCACCTTTTGTTCCCTAGAATTTAAAAGTAATTATTTAACTCTTTTGTTAAAATCTTTTAGAAATGTTATATCTAAATATGTTTATAAAGAATAATTATTCCTTCTCTTTCCTATAGCCTATTCAACAGGTATTCTTTTTACCTTTGACTCTAATAAAATGTTTATCTTTAAACTGAAAAACTTATTCTTTTGGTATCAACTGATGTCAAATAATGTCCTGAAATCAGTTAATTTACTAGATGTTGAATTCAGATTTGAATCCCTTCATTGGTTAGAGTTACATGAAGGAAGGGATTTTATACAAAATAGAATTGACTTAATGACCCCTTCAGTTAAGAAAGTTATACCAAACTTACATTACTTGATTTTATCAATGCAGAATAATTCTCCTTCCACTAATAAACTCTCGCAAATTTATAAAGCTATCAAATCAGATTTAGATGTCTACTCTGACAGTTACTGGAACTTTTTTGTTTCCATTAATAATTATTTTCCCACAGACAAAGGCAAATTCAATATTTTGAAATCATCAAGAATGACTACTTCCTTGTTAAGATGGAGAATATTTTTCTGGAAATAACTAAATACATCCTTTATTACTCCACATATATTGAGTAAAATTGGAAAAAAAGCTGTACACTGTTGGAGATGTAATAATAAAATAAATGCGGATTGGTCTCATATGTTCTATGATTGTATCTGATTGAAAACATTTTGGGATGATATAAATGATTTTATGCAAGCTATTTTTACAGACAACTTTACTTTAGCTAAATCCTTAATATTAGTTAATACTCCAGTTCCAGCTTGTATTAAGGTATATGATTACCCTTTGATTTGGTCTATGCTAGCCATAGCAAGAAAAATTATAACTAGAAATTGGAAATCTAATTCCTCTCCATCTTTACAAGAATTTAAAAATCTTCTTAATGAAGTCTCTTGTTTGGAAAAACTAACCATCGGGAATAGAATTTCTAAAAATACTTCTTGTCTTCACAGTTGGAATAAAATACATGATTTTTTTACGAAAGTAGTTCTATATTATAGTAAATATCATTTATATATTTATAAATTATTTTAAATGTATTGATCTATGTTGAACATATTGTGTATAGTTATATGTTGTTTATTATGTTGTTACTTCATATAAAATTCATTTTATTTTGTTTTTTAAAAAAAGAAAAAATAGTTAATTTCATTTAACTTTGTTGTATATTAAATTTCAAAAATAAAAATGTTTTGAAAAAAAGAAATTTGTAGAATATTTTAGTAAAAAATAAAATCAGAAATGCTTAAATCATTTCTAAAAAAATTATAGTCTTGATAAACTATAAGACTACACCACAATATTAAAATTTGGAATCATATTACTATGGGTCATATTTCTTTTTTGTCCCATGAGCACAAATCTCATTTTTTATCATCTATCAAACTTACATCTTGGTCACAATATTGCAATATACTTACCTGAAAACTTTTTGTATACAGCATTCCTAATTCCAAATTATTTAGCTACATTTTGAAAACGTAGAAAATCTATTACTGGAGAAGGAAAAGCTGATTTGTTTCGCATTTTTTGTAACTGTTCTTTTGTTAAACAATTTTGGTATGACTTACATGATTTTTAAAAGTTTTGTTATCTGTCTTTATTTACCTATCTAGAAATGTAATATCTAAATATATTGCAGGTCTTTGTACATAATGTATACATTTATTTGGTTATTAATTCTGATAGCTATTATAATGCATTAATTCATTACCCTGTTAACAGTAAAATAGACAAAAAACGAATAGTATAGGCACTGTAGTACATAAAGAAGAAAATAAAAAAATGTTGCTGTAAAGAATTGCACTGCTGGCTATTTTTATGTAATCTGCTGTCAAGTTTCTGAACAGTTCATTTATATCCATGAGGCAATTACATATTTCTATTCATTTTACATGTTTTTAGATATTTCCTTACATACATTTCTTAGATATTAATTTCATATTACTGAAGGCATCTTTCACTGGGATTCAGGGAGGGTGCTGTAAATTGACAATGCTGTATGCTTAAGCAGGTATTTTTTTCCAGTGATGCAACCATTCACTATCAAAATCTAAATACATGCTATTAAGCAAAAAGGAAAAGTGCAAATTTGTGAAAAGTACATTTTTGGAAAACAAATTTCATTGATTATCTGTGCATAGTCCTAGTTATATCTATAGTAGAGGCAATAACAACTATTTAGAACAGAATAATATTATAAAAATAATAAAAAAATAATACTGATAAATGTAATAAACTTTTCATCACGTTTTACATAGACTGAAAGTAATGAAAATGATTCTTCTACCAATATAAATATAGCACAACACTATCTATTTTTCCAGAAAAAAAACACCTCATCAATGACATAATCTCATATTAAAATGTATGTGATTCCCTAATAGAAATAGAATAGCTTTTCTTCACAATATTATACCACATGATTATGGGGATTAATTTCCCAGATATTGAATCCTATATCTAAGGTTCAATATTTAGAATCATCTTGAACTGGGAAGATCCAAATTATATTTTAACTGCAAATCTTTACATTTATTCATTTTTATAAAATAAATAATTTCTTGCAATTTTCTTATTTCACACAAAATATTTTTATACCTACAAAATTTAATTTAATAATCTCTACCACAACAATTAAAAAGTATATTCTTTTAATATCACTATTTCTTTTTCTGTTTGATAAAGTCTGTATGAATGTATTTCTTTCTTGGGAAGCAAGCAATTTCATTTGTTGGCAACACTATATTAAAGAAGTCGGAGTAAAAAAAATCAACTTATAAAGGATTTTGGTTTGGATTCTGATGACTGATTACTGCTTCAAAGTGTGATTTCTGATTCCTGTAAATTTTATAAAATCCTTAGTGACATTTTTAAAGAAACTCCGATATTAATAAATTACTTATAAGAAATCAAGTACAATAAATCTAAAATGTGAAATATTATCTTAGAATTATATAAAATCTTAATGAAATATAAGACAGCAGCACAATATAAAAATTTGTAATTATATTACTATGGATCATATTTCTTGTTTCTCCCATGATAAACACAGAATATCTCTTACTGGAGATGCATTTAAGAAGGTAAAGATGATTGGTTCACAATTTTTATAACTGTTTTATGTTAAAACAATGTTGGTGTGACAGATCATTTTAAAAGCTTTGTTACCTCTCTCAATTTCATTATAAAAATCTTCAATTTTAATAATGGCCCTACTTTGAAGAAGGATACACTTTCTCTACTTTAGACTACACTTGCAGTTGCAAGTAAAATTATAAAGAGAAAATGGAAATCCACTGCTGAACCATGGGAGTAATGTTGCAGATATTGAAGCCTATACTAAAGATTCAATATTTAAAATCAACTTGAACTAGTTAGATCCAGATTATATTCATAACTGGAAATGTTTACATTTGAGTGTTTTACAAAATGGCAATACTCTTTCAACTAAATCTTTGTCCTTTCTTTATTTTACACAATATCACATTAGTACACCTACAACATTTAATTTTAGAAACTCTACACTAAAGCATAAGAGATTATATATATATATATATATATATATATATATATATATATATATATATATATATATATATATTCTTGACAATGTTGACACTAAAATCTTGCTTGGACCTTTAATTCCATTTTTGTATCTCCACTTTACTTGATCATGTCCATAAGAATACGTTTTGCTCTTGGGAAGCAAAACTTTCCATTTCTTGTCCACACTACATGAAAGAAGAACTTCTTCAACTTATACAGGGTTTTCACTTAGATTCTTATGACTGATTACTGCTAGAAATTGTGATTGCTGAATCCCATAATCTTTAGAAAATCCTTACTAACTGTTTTCTAAAGAAACTCCTGTATTAAATTTTTATATAAAATTATATACAATACATCTAAAATTTTAAATCTTAACTCAAAATTATATAAAGTCTTAATAAATTATAACACTACACCACAATATAAAATTTGGGAATCATATTACTATGGATCATATTTCTTGTTTGTCCCATGAGCACAAATCTCAATTTTTATCATCCATTAAACTTACATCTTGGTCAGAATATTTCAATATCCTTACCTGAAAACTTTTTCTATACAGCATTCTTAATTCCAAATAATTTAGCTTACATTTTGAAAACTTAGAAAATCTCTTACTGGAGAAGGAAATCATGATTTGTTTCACATTTTTTGTAACTGTCCTTTGTTAAAACAATTTTGGCATGACTTACATGATTTTTTAAAACTTTGTTATCCGTATTTACCTATCTAACAATGTAATATTTAAATATATTGCAAGTCTTTGTACATATTGTATACATTTTATTTGGTTACTATTTCTGATAGTTATTACAAAGCATTAATTCAATACACTGTTAACAGTAAAAAAGACAAAAAAAAGAAAATATAGGCATTGTAGTACATAAAGAAGAAAACAAAAAATGTTGCTGAAAGGAATTGCCTGTTGGCTATTTTTATGTAATGTGCTGTCTGGTTTCTTTACAGTTCATTTATATCCATGAGGCAATTACATATTTCTATTCAATTTACATGTTTAAAGATATTTCCTTACATACATTTCTTAGATATCTATTTCATATTATTGAATACATCTTTCACTGGGATTCAGGAACAGTGTTGTAAATTGACAAAGCTATATGCTGACACATGTATTTATTTTCAGTGGTGCAACCATTCATGATCAAAATCTAAATACATGAGATTAAACAAAAAGGAAAAAGTGCAAATTTGTGAAAAGCACATTTTTAGGAAACAAATTCCCTTGATTATATGTGTATAGTCCTACTTAGAGCTATAGAAGACACAATAACAGCTATTTAGAATAGAATAATAATATAAAGATCATAAAAAATAAGACTGATAAATGCAATAAACTTTTCATCACGAGTTATACTAAAATTAATGAAAATGATTCTTCTACCACTTATGTTTGATTGTTTTCACATTTTTTTTATAACTGTCCTATGTTAAAACAATGTTGGTGTGACAGGTCATTACAAAAGCTTTATCTGTCTCATTTTCATTATAGAAATCTTTAATTTTATTTAATGTTATTGATGGCCCAACTTCGAATACGGATACACTTTCTATACTTTGAACTACACTTGCAGTTGCAAGGAAAATTATAAAGAGAAACGTATACTAAGGCTTCAATATTTAAAATCAACTTGAACTGGTTAGATCCAGATCATATTTTTAACTGGAACTGTTTACGTTTCAGTGTTTTAGAAAATGGCAATACTCTTTCAACTAAATCCTTGCCCTTTCTTTATTTTACACAATATCACATTTGTACACCTACAAAATTTAATTTTAGAAACTCTACACTAAAGTATAATATATATATATATATATATATATATATATATATATATATATATATATATATATGTATATGTATATATTATATATATATATGTATATGTATATATTATATATATTCTTGCCAATGTTGACACTAAAATCTTGAAATCTTGTTTGGAGATTTAATTCCTTTTTGTATCTCCACTTTTCTTGATCATGTCCAGAAGAATATATTTAGCTCTTGGGAAGCAAACTTTCCATTTGTTGGCCACACTATATTAAAGAAGAACTTCATCAACTTATAATGGATTTTCTCTTCAATTCTTATGATTGGTTACTGCTAGAAATTGTGGTTACCGATTCCTATAATCTTTGGAAAATCCTCAGTAACTGTTTTTTTAATGAAACTCCTATATTAATTATTTAATTATTTATATATAATTATATACAATACATATTTGAAATCTTAACTCAAAATGTTAGTCTTTTTAGCTATCCTGTTAGAAGAACTACATTTTTCTAATAAATTTATAAAGCTCATTACTCAGTTATATACAGATAGTCAAGCTGACATTAAAATTGGGTTGGGAAGCAAAACTTTCCATTTCTTGTCCACACTATATTAAAGACGAACTTCATCAACTTATACAGGAGTTTCACTTTGATTCTTATGACTGATTATTGCTAGAAATTGTGATTGCTGAATCCCACAATCTTTTGAAAATCCTTACTGTTTCTTAAATAAACTCCTTTATAAATTATTTATATAAGATTATATACAATACATCTAAAATTTGAAATCTTAACTCAAAATGATATAAAGTCTTAATAAAGTATAAGACTACTCCACAATATAAAACTTGGGAATCATATTACTATGGATCATATTTCTTGTTTGTCCCATGAGCACAAATCTCAATTTTTATCATCCATTAAACTTACATCTTGGTCACAATATTGCAATATACTTACCTGAACACTTTTTGTATACAACATTGCTAATTCCAAATAATTTTGCTACATTTTGAAAACTTTGAAAATCTCCTACTGGAAAAGGAAAAACTGATTGGTTTCACATTTTTTTGTAACTGTCCTTTGTTAAAACAATTTTGGCATGACTTGCATGATTTTTAAAAGCTTTTCTGTCAGTCTTTACCTATCTAGCAATGTAATATCTAAATCTATCTCATGTCTTGTTACATATTGTATACATTTTATTTGGTTATTTCTGATAGTTATTATAATGCAATAATTCAATACACTGTTAATAGTAAAAAAGACAAAAAAGGAAAATATAGGCATTGTAGTACATAAAGAAGAAAACAAAAAAAATGTTGCTGAAAGAAATTGCACTGTTGGCTATTTTTATGTAATGTGCTGTCAGGTTTCTTAACAGTTCATTTATATCCATGAGGCAATTACATATTTCTATTCAATTTACATGTTTATAGATATTTCCTTACATACATTTCTTAGATATTTCTTTCATATTATTGAATACATCTTTCACTGGGATTCAGGAACAGTGCTGTAAATTGACAAAGCTGTATACTGATACATGTATTTGTTTTCAGTGGTGCAACCATTCACTATTAAAATATAAATATATGATATTAAACAAAAAGGAAAAAGTGCACATTTGTGAAAAGCACATTTTTGGAAAACAAATTCCCTTGATTATATGTGTATAGTCCTAAACAGATCTGTAGAAGACACAATAACAGCTATTTAGAATACAATAATATTATAAATAATAAATAATAAGACTGATAAATGCAATAAACTTTTCATCACCTTTTAGATAGACTAAGATTAATGAAAATTATTCTTGTACCAATGTAATGTATAGATCACACTATCTATTTTTCCAAAAAAAAAATGCCTTAGCAATGACATAAATAATCTCTTATTAAAATGCTTGTGATTCTGTAATATAAATAGAATAGCTTTTCTTCACAATATTACACCACAGCATCAGGGGGGGTATAATTTCCCAGATATTGAAGCCTTTATCAAAGCTTCAATATTTAAAATCATCTTCAACTGGGAAGATCCAAATTATGTTTTAAATGCAAATCTTTACATTTATGTATGTTTATAAAAGAACTAATTATTTCTTGCACTTTTCTTAATTTACAAAATATATTTTTATACCTACAAAATTTAATTTTATAATCTCTACACATAATAAAAAATATTCTTGCCAATGTTGACACTAAATCTGGTTTGACACTTTAATTCCTTTTAATATCACCATTTCTTTTCTCTTTTTGATAAATTCTGTATGATGTATTTCTTGGGAAGCAAACCATTTCATTTGTTGGCAACACTATATTTAAGAAGTCAGATTTAAGGAAATTCATCAACTTATAAAGGATTTTGATTTGGCTTCTGACTGGTTACTGCTTCAAAGTCTGATGGCTGATTTTTGTAAATTTTATAAAATCCTTAGTAACTTTTTTAAAGAAACTCCTGTATTAATAAATTACTTTTTAGAAATCATGTAGAATACATCTAAAATTTGAATTTTTTTCTCAGAGTTATATAAAATCTTAACGAAATATAAGAGCACCACAATATACACATTTGGAGTCATATTACTATGGATCATATTTTTTGTTTGTCGCATGACAAATCCAGAATATCTCTTACTGGAGATGCATTTAAGAAGGTAAAGATGATTGTTTTCACATTTTTTTATTACTGTCCTATGTTAAAACAATGTTGGTGTGACAGGTCATTTTAAAAACTTTGTTATCTGTCTCATTTTCATTACAGAAATCTTTAATTTCATTTAATGTTATTGATGGCCCAACTTCGAATAAGGATACACTTTCTATACTTTGGTCTACACTTGCAGTTTCAAAGAAAATTATAAAGAGAAAATGGAAATCCACTGCTGCACCATGGGATCAGGGTGGGATTAGTAGATATTGAAACCTATACTAAGGCTTCAATATTTAAAATCAACTTGAACTAGTTAGATCCAGATAATATTTATAACTGGAAATGTTTACATTTCAGTGTTTTACAAAATGGCAATACTCTTTCAACTAAATCCTTGCCCTTTCTTTATTTTACACAATATCACATTTGTACACCTACAAAATTTAATTTTAGAAACTCTACACTAAAGAATAATTAATATATATATTTGTACATATTGTATACATTTATTTAGTTATTAATTCTGATAGTTATTATAATGCATTAATTCATTACCCTGTTAACAGTAAAATAGACAAAAAATGAATAGTATAGGCACTGTAGTACATAAATAAGAAAATAAAAAAATGTTGTTGTAAAGAATTGCACTGCTGGCTATTTTTATGTAATCTGCTGTCAAGTTTCTGAACAGTTCATTTATATCCATGAGGCAATTCATTTTACATGTTTTTAGATATTTCCTTACATACATTTCTTAGATATCAATTTCATATTACTGAAGGCATCTTTCACTGGGATTCAGGAAGGGTGCTGTAAATTGACAATGCTGTATCCTGTATTTTTTCCAGTGATGTAACCATTCACTATCAAAATCTAAATATATGATATTAAGCAAAGAGGAAAATTCAAATTTGTGAAAAGCACAATTTTGGAAAGAAATTCCCTTGATTATCTGTGTATAGTCCTACTTAGATCTATAGCAGAGACAATAACAGCTATTTAGAACAGAATAAATTTATAAAAATAATAAACAATAAGACTGATAATTGTAATAAACTTTTTATCACCTTTTACATAGACTAAAAGTAATGAAAATGATTCTTCTACCAATATAAATATAGCTCAACATATTTATTTTTCCAGAAAAAAAACACCTTATCAATGACATAAATAATCTCGTATTAAAATTTATGTGATTCCCTAATAGAAATAGAATAGCTTTTCTTCACAATATTACACCACAGGATCAGGGGGATTAATTTCCCAGATATTGAATCTTATATCAAAGGTTCAATATTTAGAATCATCTTGAACTGGGAAGATCCAAATTATATTTTAACTGCAAATCTTTACATTTATGCATTTTTATAAAATAAATTATTTCTTGCAATTTTCTTATTTTTACACAAAATAATATGTTTATACCTACAAATTTTAATTTAATAATCTCTACCACAACAATTAAAAATATATTCTTTTAATATCACCATATCTTTTTTCTGTTTGATAAAGTCTGTATGAATGTATTTCATTATTGGGAAGCAAACCATTTCATTTGTTGGCAACACCATATTAAAGAAGTTTGAGTTAAAAAAAATATCTTCAATTTTTATAAAGGATTTTGATTTGGATTCTGATGACTGATTACTACTTCAAAGTGTGATTGCTGATTCCTGTAAATTTTATAAAATCCTTAGTGACTTTTTTAAAGAAACTCCTTTATTAGCAAAGTACTTAAAAAAATCAAATACATAAACCTAAAATTTGAAATAATATCGCAGAATAATATAAAATCTTAATTTAATACAAGACAGCAGCACAATATAAAATTTGGAATCATATTACTATATATCATATTTCTTGTTTGTCCCATGACAAACCCAGAATATCTCTTACTGGAGATGCATTTAAGAAGGTAAAGATGATTGGTTTCACAATTTTTATAACTGTTTTATGTTAAAACAACGTTGGTGTGAAAGATCATTTTTAAAAGATTTGTTATCTGTCTCATTTTCATTATAAAACTCTTTAATTTTAATGATGGCTCTACTTTGAAGAAGGATACACTTTATCTACTTTGGACTACACTTGCAGTTGCAAGTAAAATTATAAAGAGAAAATGGAAATCCACTGCTAAACCATGGGATTAATGTTGCAGATAGTGAAACCTATACTAAAGCTTCAATATTTAAGACCAACTTGATCTTGTTAGATCCAGATTATATTTATAACTGGAAATGTTTACATTTGAGAGATTTACAAAATGGCAATAATCTTTCAACTAAATCCTTGCCCTTTTATTTTACAAAAAAAAAAATCACAGTTGTATACCTACAAAATGTAATTTTAGAAACTCTACACTAAAGCATAATATATATATATATATATATATATATATATATATATATATATATATATAATTGACATTAAAATCTTGTTTGGACCTTTACTATCATTTTTGTATCTCTGTTTTACTTGTTTATATCCATAAGAATATATTTTGATCTTGGGAAGCAAAACTTTCCATTTCTTGTCCACACTATATTATAGAAGAACTTCATCAACTTATATAGGATATTCACTTCAATTCTTAGGTCTGATTACTGCTAGAAATTGTGATTGCTGAATTCCATAATCTTTAGAAAATCCTTACTAACTGTTTTTTAAAGAAACTCCTGTATTAATTATTTATATACAATTATATACAATACAGCTAAAATTTGAAATCTTAACTCAAAATTATATAATCTCTTGATAAGTATAAGACTACAGCACAATATAAAAATTGGGAATCATGTTACTATGGATCATATTTCTTGTTTGTCCCATGTGCACAAATCTCAATTTTTATCATCCATTAAACTTACATCTTGGTCACAATATTCTTACCTGAAAACTTTTTGTATACAGCATTCCTAATTCCAAATAATTTAGCTACATTTTGAAAACTTTGAAAATCTCTTACTGGAGAAGGAAAAGCTGATTGGTTTCACATTTTTGTAACTGTCCTTTGTTAAAACAATTTTGTCATGACTTACATGATTTTAAAAGCATTTTATCTGTCTTTATTTACCTATCCAGCCATTTAATATCTAAATATATTGCAGGTCCTGTTACAGATTGTATACATTTTATTTGGTTATTTCTGATAGTTATTAAAAAGACAAGAAAAAAAGTATAGGCATTGTAGTACATAAAGAAGAAAACAAAAAACGTTTTGCTGTAAGGAATTGCACTATTGGCTATTTTTATGTAATGTGCTCTCAGGTTTCTGTACAGTTCATTTATATCCATGAGGCAATTACATATTTCTATTCATTTTACATGTTTAAAGATATTTCCTTACATACATTTCTTAGATATCTATTTCATATTATTGAATACATCTTTCACTGGGATTCAGGAATAGTGCTGTAAATTGACAATGCTTTATGCTGACACGTGTATTTGTTTTCAGTGATGCAACTATTCGCTATCAAAATCTAAATACATGATATTAAACAAAAAGGAAAAAGTACAAATTTGTGAAAAGCAAATTTGTGGAAAATAATTCCCTTGATTATCTGTGTATAGTCCTACTTAGACCTACAGAAGAGACACTAACAGCTATTTAGAATAGAATAATAATATAAAGATACTAAAAAATAAGACTGATAAATGCAATAAACTTTTCATCACCAATTAGACTAAAATTAATGAAAATGATTCTTCTACCAATATACTATATAGCTCAATACTATCTATTTTTCCAGAAAAAAACACCTTATCAATGACATAAATAATCTCTTATTAAAATTAATGTGATTCCCTAATAGAAATATAATAGCTTTTATTCACAATATTACACAAGAAGATCAGGGGGGATTCATTTCCCAGATATTGAAGATTCAATATTTAAAATCATCTTGAACTGGGACTATCCAAATTATATTTTAACTTCAAATCTTTACATTTATGTATTTTTATAAAAGAACAAATTATTTCTTGCACTTTTCTTATTTTAATTAATTTAATATTTTTATACCTACAAAATTAAATTTAATAATCTCTACACTTAATTAAAAAAACAATCTTGCCAATGTTGACACTAAATTTTGTTTGAAACATTAATTCCTTTTAATATCACCATTTCTTTTTTCTGTTTGATAGTCTGAATGAATGTATATCTTTCTTGGGAAGCAAGCTATTTCATTTGTTGGCAACAGTATATTTAAGAAGTCAGAGTTAAAGAAATTCATCAAATTATAAAGGATTTTGATTTTGATTCTGTTGACTGGTTACTGCTTCAAAGTGTGATTACTGATTTTTTGCAAATTTTATAAAATCCGTAGTAAGGATACACTTTCTCGACTTTGGACTACACTTGCAGTTGCAAGGAAAATTACAAAGAGGAAATGGAAATCCACTGCTGAACCATGGGATCAGGGTGGGATTCATTTTGCAGATATTGAAACCTATACTAAAGCTTCAATATTTAAAATCAACATGAACTAGTTAGATCCAGATTCGATTTATATCTGGAAATGTTTACATTTGAGTGTTTTACAAAATGGCAATACTCTTTCAACTAAATCCTTGCCCTTTCTTTATTTTACACAATATCAAATTTGTACACCTAAAAAAAATTATTTTAGAAACTCTACATTAAAGCATTATATATATATATATATATATATATATATATATATATATATATATATATATATATATATATATATTCTTGCCAATGTTGACACTAAAATCTTGTTTGGACCTTTAATACCGTTTTGTATCTCCACTTTACTTGATCATGTCCATAAGAATATGCTTTGCTGTTGGGAAGCAAAACTTTCTATTTCTTGTCCACACTATATTAAAGAAGAACTTCATCAACTTATACAGGATTTTCACTTCGATTCTTATGACTGATCACTGCTAGAAATTGTGATTGCTGAATCCCATAATCTTTAGAAAATCCTTACTGTTTTTTAAAGAAACTCCTGTATTAATTATCTATATAAAATTATATACAATACATCTAAAATTTGAAATCTTAACTCAAAATATATAAAGTCTTAATAAAGTAAAAGAATACACAATATAAAACTTGGGAATCATATTACTATGGATCATATTTCTTGTTTTTAATAGTGAATTCAGACAATACTTTACTCTCTGTGTACTTTTTTGGATGACGTATTCATTTTATGGAATGGCGAAAAGGATGTAATTCACAATTTCTATGGATATTTAAATAGTATTTGTTCCTATTTCAAATTTACACATTCAATCAGTGAAATTGGGTTGCCATATTTGGACACCTATATTTCTCACACATCATCGGGCTTCAAATCAAATATATATCGCAAGACCACTTTTAGCACTTCCTACTTAAGAGTATCAAAGCTGCCACCCTTTTTTACAGAAAAAAAGTATATTAAAAGGGCACTGTATTAGGGCAGCTAGGATGACTTCTAACCAACAAGATGTTGTAAAAGAGCTTAATCTTATTGGTACAATGTTTTTAGAAAGAGGATACCCTGTTAAACTAGTAGAAGACACTATTGAATATGTCTTATTGCACTGGGGAAAACTATACAAACCTCTGTTAGGTGCAGTTTTTACAAAAATGGACAAAAGAAATAATGAGAACAATACTGAATTCTCACGAGCTAGGATATTAAAGTATAATACACAAGCACCTATTGTAAAAAACATTATAAAAATAAATTGGAATGTTTTTAGAGGTAACACTGAAGTATATAATAGTTTAGGTTACCAGCCTAAGTTTGTCTACAAGACAGGTAGGAACATATGCAAACACACAAAC
This sequence comes from Protopterus annectens, assembly GCF_019279795.1. Lineage (NCBI taxonomy): Eukaryota > Metazoa > Chordata > Ceratodontiformes > Protopteridae > Protopterus > Protopterus annectens. The sequence goes on from NC_056750.1 coordinate 730,634,167, forward strand.
CCATGTAGTCACAACCACTTGTAATCACAGGAGAAAAGAACCACTGTGGAAACCAAAAACGTAACCGCACGAACTGAAGTTAATTATAATTAGAATTTATTTTAAAACCAGTACAAAAGGTTAAGCACTTTCATCAAAGATACTAGACTTCATCAGAACACTAAAATCACAGTTTTAGAAGTTTATATAATGTATTGCAACCAATGACAATCATCAATTTGCATTCAAACAATCCCCCCCATTACATCACTTCCCCTTCTTAAAAATATATGTAAATACTCATGCCCTTATATGTGTCACATCTTGGCTTCTAGTATTGGTTTAATAGATATGTTCTCATTTATACCTGGCACAGTGGTGGCATTTAACAGTCTGCCATCTCACTTCCTTCTCACTTAATAAAGCCTTTATATTCCCCCCCTCTATGATGTGGGAATAGCACTTCCAGTATGGCAAACTTAAACATATTACATCCAGGATTATCTCTAATATGCCTAAATAAGGCATTGCTGTCATCCCCCTTTTTTGATGGCATATAAGTGACCATAAATCCTGTCCTTGAAGCATCATCCAGTTTTGCTCACATAAAATGCGGGACATTTTGTGCATGAGGCAAGGTATATGACATTCCTAGTTTGACAAATGCCTTTAGCAAAGGTTATTAAACTTTGACATCTATTCCCTACACACATTGTGGGTTCTTCTAATATGGCAGAGCACTGATTGCATCTGCCACATTTTTTAGTACCGGATTTAGATGGTTTAGTATGCATATGGCCCTTGTATAAGCTATTTTTCATATTGCATCCGATTTTATGAACAAATTTGGGGTATTCCTCCACCAATCCGAATATTTCTGGATCACATTTCAGGATGCTCCAATTATTGCAAATAATATTCTTTACATCTATCGTATTTTTCCCATAGGGTAAGATGCAAGCTTTATTGTACTCATTGGTGCTTGTTTCTCTACCCTTATCCATACCAGTGCAGACCTCCACTCCTAATAATGGCTTGTATTTCCTGCCCCATTCACTGCTTACATATGTCACAGCATCATCAACCACTATAGGGGGATACCCACATTCCTTAAATAATTTTCCTATATAAAGCAATTTCTGTAGCATTTCATTATAATCTGAAGCCATCCAAGCTGCCCTTATACATTGCCCTTTTACTATGTTTTTCTTTTGACTATTGGGATAGCAGCTGTTATATTCCAAATAGGAATTGCTGAAGGTTTCTTTTCTAAAAATTCTAGACTTAAATCTAGTACTTGTGTGAGAAATATATGTATCTAAATATGAGATGCCTTCTTTACTGACATGGTATGTGAATTTAACAAAGGAACTACTGGTATTCAAGTATACAACAAATTCTTCTACTACAGTTTCACCTCCATCCCACAGGATAAACACATCATCTAAAAATCTAATATAACATTTAATATGTCATCCAACTGCTTTTAAATATTGCTTGCTCTTCCCAATCCAATAGGACTAGGTTGGCATAAATAGGGGCACTGGCTTCCCCCATCGCCACCCCTTTATTTTGTCTGTAGTATTCTCCTTTGAAATATATAAAGTTATAATCAAGAACACTACTCATAAATTCACTAATTAATAACGTTCTGTCCCAATCCAAATTAGCACATTTCCTAATGCTGTTGACAAACCTGTCCATACCTTCGTCTCTTGGAATGCATGTGAAAAGATTCACTACATGTATAGTGACGAAGATTAAACTCTCCTTCCATAAGCTAGCTGTTAACCGACTTAGGAAGTCCCAGGAATCTTTAACTATATGCTTAGCCATAGCATAAATAGGTTTTAACCAAGTATCCACTGCCTTCCCAAAAGGGAAGGTCTTGGATTTGCTTCCTGAAATAATGGGTCTTTATGGTGGATGCAATATATCTTTGTGGATCTTTGGGATGCCCATAATAGTAGGCAATAAGGGATATTCTACTTTCATAAAGTTGTACAGATCTATCTCTATTCTGTTCTCCAACAAATATTCTTCCAATAAAGAGTCTATGACTTGATAGGCGATGTGTATCTCATTAATAGATGTTGTCTCATAAGTATCAGTATCCTGTAGTATGGTGTGAATGGCATTTAAGTAGTCATTATTATCTACTAGCACAACCCCTCCCCCTTTATCAGGTTGTAAAATTCTAATGTTGCTATTAGCACTCAATTCATTTAGTAACTCATTTTCCTTTTTACTAAGATTGTATTTCATTTTTTGTTGTTTACTATCATCTGATAATTTATATAGTTCATCAACAACTACTTTCTCAAAGCTTGCCAATAAAGGATTAAGCGGGGGGGAAAGGAACTTATTTTTTTTCAACTGTAGATCACACTTCTTAATTCCTGCCTCTAAAATATATGCCCAAATTTAATTTGCGCATATATATCTTAAATTCAATAATATTATCCACCACATTAAATTTCTTATTGGGCACAAATTTAATCCCTTTTCTAAATAAAGCAAAATGTTTTTCTTGTACTGTGAGAGTAGTATAATTGTATATAAATAAACTACCTTTGCCATATTTAATGTCATTATACATGACTATCTCTACAGTCTCATTGTTTTTCACCTTTTCAGTCTGTTTTCTCTGTATTGGTGTGGTTGTGGGTTCCTTTTGGACCCTCTTCCCCTTCCCACACACTCCCACTCTTCTTCCTCCTCCAAAAAAGAATGAAATTCATCATTTTGTGGTCTATAAACCCTCTCATTTACTTGGAGGTGTCTAATAGAACCTTCCTGCCTTCTCTTCTCTTTATATACATTCTTCCAATTATAGACCTTTCCCTCCTTATATTGTGTCAAATCTCTCTGTAGTTTACCACATTTACTATGAAAAATTTTTTGATTATTACTTTTAGCATATACATACTGTTTGTTATATAATTCTTGCCATTGGTCAAACAATAAATCATGTGTAATACGTTCATTCAAGGTTTCAACCTCCTTGACAAGTTTACACAATTTATTATCATTACTTTTGATAAAAAACTTCATAAAAGTAATACCAAAGTTGTCAAACATGTCATTACATTCGCTTATCAGTTGGTCAGTCATATCTATGCCTAGGGACTTTTTAAGAAATCTAAGCCCCATAGGTACAATATTTAAAGCAATACAACGATGCAAATAGGCATTATCTAACTGAATCCCTTTGATATCATTCAGTTTTTTACCAAAAGTAAAAATCTTCTGTTTTAATGTCCCATCAATAGGTTCATTTGTGTTAAGATTACCAACTTTACTGTCGTCATTAAATTTAAAATCTTGTACATTAGTTAAAAACTATCAAGCCCTCCGATGTTATTATTAACTTTTACTGCCCTCTGTCTATCGGGTGAGCATGTAGTAGCTCTATCTGAAACAGTACCTTGATTGCCGAGGTTGGTGACCACAGAATATGTCCTTTTTGGCACAGTTCTTTTAGGTATAGCTCCCAAGCTATGTACCTCATCCTCCATATTGTTGCCCTCATCTTCGCCTTCGCGACTAACAGTCATTGGCTGCTGTTGACCCACAACTATACCATAAGAGGAACCGGGTATGCTGTTAGGAGAATTAATAAAATCCTCATGCTCTCCACGACCAAGTAAAGCTCCTGCACTTCCAGGAGCATGACGTAAGTACGTATGACAGACAGGATCACTGTTCTGGCTTCTGATAGGTTGACTGAACAAGTCAATCAATTTCGTTACCTCCCCTTTCAAAATAGCCATCTCAGATTGGATTTTATGGATTTTGTCCCTTCTTATTGGTGAAAAAATTGAAGGCAGTTCGTCCAACGAGTTCATGGCAAAAAACAACCAAATGCAAACACACAAACCCACGTAGTCACAACCACTTATAATCACAGAAGAAAAGAACCACTGTGGAAACCAAAAGCATAACTGCACAAACTGAAGTTAATTATAATTAGAATTTATTTTAAAACCAGTACAAAAGGTTAAGCGCTTTCATCTAGGATATTAGACTTCATCAGAACACTAAAACACAGTTTTAGAAGTTTATATAATGTATTCCAACCAATGGCAATCATCAATTTGCATTCAATCAAATCTAAATCCGGTACTAAAAAATGTGGCAGATGCAATCAAAGCTCTGCCATATTAGAAGAACCCACAAAGTGTGTAGGGAATAGATGTCAAAGTTTAATAACCTTTGATAAAGGCAATTGTCAAACTAGGAATGTCATATACTTTGCCTCGAGCACAAAATGCCCCGCATTTTATGTGGGCAAAACTGGACGAAGTTTCAAGGACAGGATTTATGATCACTTATATGCCATCAAAAAAGGGGATGACAGCAATGCCTTATTTAGGCATATTAGAGATAATCCTGGATGTAAAATGTTTAAGTTTGCCATACTGGAAGTGCTATTCTCACATCAAAGAGGGGGGAATATAAAGGCTTAATTAAGTGAGAAGGAAGTGAGATGGCAGATTATGTTAAATGTCACCACTGTGCCAGGTATAAATGAGAACATATCTATTAAACCAATACTAGAAGCCAAGATGTGACACATATAAGGGCATGAGTATTTACATATATTTTTTAAGAAGGGGAAATGATGTAATGGGGGGATTGTTTGAATGCAAATTGAGGATTGCCATTGGTTGGAATACATTATATAAACTTCTAAAACTGTGTTTTTAGTGTTCTGATGAAGTCTAGTATCATAGATGAAAGCGCTTAACCTTTTGTACTGGTTTTAAAATAAATTCTAATTATAATTAACTTCAGTTCGTGCGGTTACGTTTTTGGTTTCCACAGTGGTTCTTTTCTCCTGTGATTACAACAGGTAGGAACCTAAAATACCAATTAGAAAATTACAAAAGTGACAGGATCAGGAAAGTATCTAAAGGAACGACAAAATGTGGAGCTTGCAATCAGTGTATTTATATATATGAGAGAAACAATATTACCTTGAAAAATGTATGTAAAAATAAAACTGATTTCCAGACAGGGAATTGTAACACTAAGAGTGTGGGTTATCTGGCCAAGTGTATGGCCTGCCCAGCATATTATGTTGGTAAGAGGGATAGGCATTTAAAAAACAGAATTTATGAACATATATACAATATTAAAAAAGAAAACGCTTAGAATGCCTTGTTTAGACATATACAATCCAACAATTCTAACCACACTTTTTGTTTTGCCATACTAGAAAAAGTACATTTTAACCATAGGGGTGGGGACAAAAAAACGTATTTTGGAAGAAAAGGAAGTTATATGGCAAATTAAATTAAATGCATCCAAACCCCCGTGAATAAATGATTATATATCACTGAAACCTATTTTAAAAGCAATAATATGAATTAATTTCAGGTTTTGCAGTGTAGTCTATGTATAACCTTATTTATTCATTCATTCATTTATTTTACTTAATTGAATATTATTGAATTGTAATGAAGGTGAACTGATTGTATGGTGTATTCAGAAATGTTAGTGTGGATTATATTTAAGAATGTATAACATGTATATTTTTTATACATTTTTATAATACAAAAGGTTTTTATAACATATTTTAGCATTTTAACCTTTAAATATGTTTAAAACTGTTTTTAATTGACTTGATTGCACTTAATTGTCTTAATGAGCAATCAAGCCTACTTCCTGTGGCTACATCATATATATATATATATATATATATATATATATATATATATATATATATATATATATATATATATATATGTGTGTGCATTACAGTCATCTTAGATGAATCTAATGAAGGCCAGTTAAGCTGGCTGAAAGCGCTTATTCCTTCGGTTGTTGTTGCAATAAAAGAGTGTGCAATATTTGGGAATCTTTATTGTCTAGGACTTCGAGCTTCTACAGCCTGTTATATTTACACTTGGTTGCCAGTTTTATCGTACTTTTTATTTGTACACCTACAATATTTAATTTTAGAAACTCTACACTAAAGCATAATATATACACACACACACACACACACACACACACACATATATATATATATATATATATATATATATATATATATTCTTGCCAGTGTTGACACTAAAATCTTGTTTGGAGCTTTAATTCCTTTTTGTATCTCCACCTATCTTGATTAGGTTCATAGGTTGGTACTAGGCTATCAGCCCTAGGGCCTATACAAGCCTAGCCATAACAATTCCCTGGCTATTTCTTCCCACATTATTTACTTTCCTGGACCCCTGTCTAGCAGGGTGACTGACGTGATCCCTGGGGTGAATTTCCTTTCTCCCATCCAATCGTCAAGGTTCCTCTTGAAGAGGTTTAAAAAGAGGCACTCTGCTTGACATGTATGGGCAATCTATTCCAGAGTCTGGGGAGTCTCTGGGTCAGGAACCTATCCCTCCAGCATGTTTTGTTTATTGTGTTGATAAGGTTTAGATCCCTGGAGCGTGTAGCTCTGAGGGACTGGGATTTCTTTAAGTGTAGCATGTCCAACAGCTCTGGGTTTGACATGGCCTTGTATGTTAAGCAGAGATCGCCTCTGAGTAGACGATATGCGACAGAGTATAGCTGGAGTTTTTTAAGGCGGTCAGCGTAGGGCATCTGCTTTAGGCCTGTGATTCTTTTAGTGAGGTATTTCTGAGGCCTTTCCAGTTGTTGCAGATGTCTTGAGAGGTACATACCAAATGGGGCATTGTATTCTATAATCGGTCTAATGAGGGATGAGTACAGTGGGACAATGACCTCCTTTTTCCTGGATGAAAAGCCCTTCGTGATGAGGTGTGCCACATAGAAGGATTTCCTGACTGTTGTGGCAATGTGGTTATCGAAGGTGAGACCACTGTCCACCTGTGTCCCTAAGTCTCTTATCACACTTTCTGTGTTTAGTGTACTGCCACCTATATGGTAATTCATGGATGCATGTTTTTCCCAAAGGGATAACAATACATTTCTTGGCATTGAGCTTGAGCCCATGGCTCTGGCACCAAGCATCTGTTTCTGTAAGGCCCTTTTGTAGAGTATCCACATCATTTGGGGATTCAATAATGGCTCCCAGTTTGCAGTCATCTGCAAACTTTGTTAGCCAGAGTCCCTTAGTGTTGACCTGTACTTCAGAGAAGTAGATGCCAAACAAGAGCGGCCCCAGGACTGAACCCTGAAGTACTCCACTTTTCACTTGTCTGGAGCTGGATTTGGAGTTGGCTACTTTTACAGTGTGGGTTCTATCAGTAAGCCATTTAGCAACCCATTGGGTGACATAGGGATTAATGCCCAACTTAGTAAGTTTATCTATGATTCCAAAGTGGGGAATGGTGTCAAAGGCCTTGGCAAGGTCTAGATAGGCTGTGTGGACCACCTTACCCTTGTCCATGGCTCTGGAGACTGATTCAAAGAAGTCAATCAGGTTCAGGAGACAAGATCGGCCCTTCACAAACCCAAACTGGGTGGGGTCCAGTGTTTGAAGGTTGCCAATGTCTTTGTTTATAAGTTCCATGATAATACGCTCCATGGCCTTGCAGATAAGGCTTGTCAGACTGATGGGACGGTAGTTTCCGGGATCCAAGGTGGATCCCCCCTTGTGGATTGGGATAACTGTAGCTCTGCGCCACTCAGTGGGCACGAAACCTGAGGTGAGGCTATGATTAAACATGACACTTAGGTGAGGTGCCAGTTCATATTGTAGTTCATGTAGTACACAGCCCGGGATGTCATCTGGTCCCATGGATGCTGTATTCTTGGCTTTAGAGAGTGCATTTTGTACCTGTGTGGCAGTTATTACTGGAATTTGGCAATCTTCCGGTATTGAGATGGGCCATTTAGGGGGTGAGAGGGGGGTGAAGTTGGCACTGAATCGATCTGCCAGGATATTGGCAATATCCTTCGGATCAGTATATTTAATGCCATTCTCTTTTAGCTCAAAGCAGATCTGAGCATTGCCATTTAGATTCTTGACATAGTTATAGAATGCTTTGTGGTTGTCTTTGGAATCTTTGGCAATTTTATTTTCGTAACTAGCTTTGGAGGATTTTATGAGGCATCTCAGTTTCTTACTGAGGCTAGTAAGGGAGTTTTTTGCATCCTGGGATTTTCCTCTTTTATGCAAAAGTTTCTTCCTTTTGTTGTAAAGTTTGTTTATGGCAGGGGACCACCAGATTGGCTTCCTCTTTTTGGATGAGAGCATTTTGGTTCTATTTGGGATGGCATGATTCATGCATGAGTGGATGTGCTCATACAGTGCCTTAGTGTAGGATTCACCAGTTGAACTTTCAGTTCCCGTCTGCATGGGTGTCATGAAGTTTGTCACTTCTGACTTGAGTAGCATGAAGTTGGCTTTGGAGAAGTTTTTTATGGTGGTTTCTTTACTGTGGGGTGGGGGTGGGATGTGGATGTTAAGGGTGATTAGCTTATGGTCAGACCTGACTAACGAGGGGGTGACCATAGGTATGGAGCATTGATTTCCCATGTTGGTAATGACCAGGTCTAGGATATTGGAGCCCCTGGTGGGACTATGGATTAGTTGATCCAGGGCGTTGAAATTTATGAATTCCAAGAACCGTTGCGCAAAGGTGTTGGGACATGAGTAGTTTTCCCAGTTAATGGCAGGGTAGTTAAAATCACCCAGTATTAGGGTGTTTGGTTCTATCTTAATATTTTCCAGTATGTTTAGAAAGGTGTAGTGAGAATCTTGGGGTATGGTGGGGGATCTGTAGCAAGCTACAATTTGGATTGCAGTCCTACCTAGTGTTAGTCGCACTTGGAGAATTTCAGACACATTGTGTTGGCCAACTAGCCTGGTGGTGTGAATATCCTTGGTAAATATTGACACTCCTCCACCTTTAGTGTTTCGGTCCTGGTTTGGTGGCCGAAAAGTGTGGTAAGAGTTGTAGCCTGGTATTGCAGGGGTGCTCTCTGGAGCCTTGAACCAGGTCTCAGTTACTGCACAGATATCAATGTTCTCCATTTTTAGGAGTGCCTTGAGAGAGTGCATTATGAGGTTTAGACTTCTAGCATTGAGTAGCATTACCTTCAGATTTTGCATGCTTGTACCTGTTACGGTGGTGGTTTTGTCCTTTGAAGTTTGCCTAAAAAAGGCACTATAGGGGTGGCAAGAGCCTTAGCCAGTAACCTGAATCCCAGGGGCGACAGGTGCAGACCATCTCTGGCAAAGCATCGTGGTCTGTCAATCATGTCATCCCAGGCAGACAGTTACTGGATCCCCTTTGAATAACACCAAAAGCTTAGCCAATTGTTGAAGTCAATCATTTTATCCTTATATTGTGGTATTATTCTGGATGAAGGCAGGATGCTACTCAGGGCTAGGGTCATACCTGCCTGGGCCACATGATCCGAGAGCTCTTCCATGTCTATTTTCATGTAGTCCAGGGAGGTACGTCTCAAGTCATTCACTCCAACATGGACAATGACAGAGTCATATTTGTACTTGTTGTGGAGTGACTTGAGTGCATGCGTTATGTGGCGGATCCTGGCACCCGACAGGCAGCTGACTGTAAATTTCTCCTTATTCAACCTGGTGAGAGGGACATCAGTGTGCCGGACTATAGAGTCACCTATGACTAAAGTGTTAGGTACATTGTCTTGCCTTATCAGCTGTTGCTGGGTGGCACACTGGTGTTGTGAACTATGTGACACATTGGTTGTGATTGGTGTTTGTTTGCGTTTCAGCTTCAGAGGTCTTTGTTGCTTGGGCAGGTTACAGTTAAGGGCCTCTGCATATGTGGATTTAGTGTTGCTATATGTGGGTGTTGGTGGTGCGGGTTTAGAAGGGCTATGTGTTGCTTGAGGTGTAGTGTGGGTGTTAACCTTCTCCTCTTGACTGTTTAGCACAATCTTGGGTGGAGAGAGCTTTGCTTCCATTTTGGCTATGTAAGTGCATCTCTCACAGGTTGTAGTGTTGGGTGGTAGGAGGAGAGGGTTGTCTGTGTACATGAGGCAATTGCTGCATTACCCCAGTATGCCCAGATTCACCAGGTGGACAGGAGAAATCACCGGAAGCTGACCCTTGGACATGCCTGGTTTGGGGCGTTTTTTTTTTATTTCTTTGTAAAGTATAGGAGCTGTTTCCTTAGCAAGGTACTTTGCAATTATAGGCTGTTTAGTGCCTACTATTAATTTCTCCTTGTTAACAAGGAGAGTTCAGTGTTTGTATGAGTTTAAGGCTTCCTAGTGCTTTCCAGCAGGTATTAGAGAAAGTGCTAGTCACAGGGATGCTTAAAGGTAAGATTGAAAAGAATGCACTCTGCAGTGTGCACTAGAGAAGTTAGATGTGAAAGTAGGTAACTTGAGTTTTACCTGTTTAAAAAGTTAAGGTTTAGTGGAGAGTTACTATTTTTAAAACAGCAAGATGGATTGAAAGGGGTGGTCACTTTTGTATTTTGGTAGTATGAAATACTGTAGGATGGCCAATAAATTTAAATAATTGAAGGGGTGGGATTTCAAAAATGATGATTTTGTGATTACTCACATAAGCCAGTGATAGTAGAGAGAAATGAGATATATGGTCAGATTAACACAAGAGGCGGGCAACTAGAAAGACAGTGGTATTTAACAAGACAACTTAAATGGGTGGGAGGGCAGGAAAAAATTCTGCCTGACTCAGAACAGAGAGAGCTGTGGTCTCTTTTGAAGTTTTAATATGCTGTTAAAACAGAATGCAAGCAAAACACAAGGTAAAGAAAACAAACTACAGTATTCAAAATATAGAAAGGCAATACAGTAATACAAAAAATAAAAGCAAACTAACCTTTCCTTCACAGCAAAGTGTAGCAGAGTCTGGATGAGCCTTTCTGGTAAAGCTCTGAAATGTTTTAATTTACTCCTTAAATAGAAATGTTAGTTCCTAGCTCCACCCCCTCTAAGTGATTAACCTTAAGTGACCTCTTCTGTCTTATGAACGAGTCCTTAATTAATCAGTTCTTATTTCTGCCTGACTCAAAACAGAGAGAGCGGTGGTCTCTTTTGAAGTTTTAATATGCAGTTAAAACAGAATGCAAGCAAAACTCAAGGTAAAGAAAACAAACTACAGTATTCAAAATATAGAAAGGCAATACAGTAATACAAAAAATAAAAGCAAACTAAACTTTCCTTCACAGCAAAGTGTAGCAGAGTCTGGATGAGCCTTTCTGGTCCATAAGAATATATTAAGTTCTTGGGTAGCAAAACTTTCCATTTGTTGGCCACACTATATTAAAGAAGGACTTCATCAACTTATAAAGGATTTTCTCTTCGATTCTTATGATTGGTTACTGCTAGAAATTGTGATTACTGATTCCCATAATCTTTGGAAAATCCTTAGCAACTGTTTTTTTTAAAGAAACTCCTATATTAATTATGTATATACAATTATATACAATACATCTAAAATTTGAAATCTTAACTCAAAATTATATAGTCTTGATAAAGTATAAGACTCAACCACAATATTAAAATTTGGAATCATATCACTATGGGTCATGTTTCTTGTTTGTCCCATGAGCACAAATCTTAATTTTTATCATCCATCAAACATGCATCTTGGAGAAAATATTTCAATATCCTTACCTGAAAACTTTTTGTATACAGCATTCCTAATTCCAAATTATTTAGCTTACATTTTGAAAACTTAGAAAATCTCTTACTGAAGAAGGAAAAGCTGACTGGTTTCAAATTGTTCTGTAACTGTCCTTTGTTAAAACAATTATGGCATGACTGACATGATTTTTAAAAACTTTGTTATCCGTATTTACCTATCTAACAAAGTAATCTTTAAATATATTGCAGGTCTTTGTACATATTGTATACATTTTATTTGGTTATTATTTCTGATAGTTATTACAAAGCATTAACTCAATACACTGTTAACAGTAAAAAAGACAAAAAAGGAAAGTATAGGCATTGTTGTACATAAAGAAACAAAAAAAATATTGCTGGAAGGAATTGCACTGTTGGCTATTTTTATGTAATGTGCTGTCGGGTTTCTTTACAGTTCATTTATATCCATGAGGCAATTACATATTTCTATTCAATTTACATGTTTATAGATATTTCCTTACATACATTTCTTAGATATCTATAGCATATTATTAAATACATCTTTCACTGGGATTCTGGAACAGTGCTGTAAATTGACAAAGCTGTATGCTGACACATGTATTTGTTTTCAGTGGTGCAACTATTCACTATCAAAATCTAAATATATGGTATTAAACAAAAAGAAAAAAGTGCAAATTTGTGAAAATAACTTTTTTGGAAAACAAATTCCCTTGTCCTACTTAGATCTATAGAAGACACAATAACAGCTATTTAGAATAGAATAATATTATAAAAATAATAAATAATAAGACTGATAAATGCAATAAACTTTTCTTCACCTTTTAGATAGACTAAAATTAATGAAAATTATTCTTGTACCAATAAAACATATAGATCAACACTATCTATTTTCCCAGAAAAAATGCCTTATCAATGACATGAATAATCTCTTAATAAAATTCTTGTGATTCCCTAATAGAAACAGAATAGCTTTTCTTCACAATATTACACCACAGCATCAGGGGGGAATAATTTCCCAGATATTGAAGCCTATATCAAAGCTTCAATATTTAAAATCATCTTCAATTGGGAAGATCCAAATTATATTTTAATTGCAAATCTTTACATTTATGTATGTTTATAAAATACATTATTTCTTGCACTTTTTCTTATTTTACGCTATATTTTTATATCTACAAAATTTAATTTAATAATCTCTACACATAATCAAAAAAAATATTCTTGCCAATGTTGACACTAAATCTGGTTTGACAGTAATTTCTTTTAATATCACCATTTCTTTTTTCTTTTTGATAAAGTCTCTATGAATGTATTTCTTCAGAAGCAGACCATTTCATTTGTTGGCAACACTATATTTAAGAAGTTGGAATTTAGGAAATTCATCAACTTATAAAGGATTTTGATTTGGCTTCTGATGACTGATTACTGCTTCAAAGTGGGATTGCTGATTTTTGTAAATTTTATAAAATCCTTAGTAACTTTTTTAAAGAAACTCCTGTATTAATAAATTACTTTTTAGAAATTATGTACAATAAATCTAAAATTTGAAATTTTTTCTCAGAGGTATATAAAATTTTAATGAAATATAAGACAGCACCAAAATATACAAATTTGGAGTCATATTACTATGGATCATATTTCTTGTTTGTCCAATGACAAACCCAGAATATCTCTTACTGAAGATGCATTTGAGAAGGTAAAGATGATTGTTTTCACATTTTTTTAACTGTCCTATGTTAAAACAATGGTGTGACAGGTCATTCTAAAAGCTTTGTTATCTGTCTCATTTTCATTATAAAAATGTTTAATTTTATTTTATGCTACTGATGGCCCAACTTTGAATATGGATACACTTTCTATACTTTGGACTACACTTGTAGTTGCAAGGAAAATTATAAAGAGAAAAAAGAAATCCACTGCTGCACCATGGGATCAGGGTGGAATTAATTTTGCAGATATAGAAACCTATACTAAGGCTTCAATATTTAAAATCAACTTGAACTAGTTAGATCCAGATTATATTTATAACTGGAAATGTTTACATTTGAGTGTTTTACAAAATGGCAATACTCTTTCAACTAAATCCTTGCCGTTTCTTTATTTTCCACAATATCACATTTGTACACCTACAAAATTTAATTTTAGAAACTGTACACTAAAGCATAATATATATGTGTGTGTGTGTATATATATATATATATATATATATATATATATATACACATATATATACTTGCCAATGTTGACACTAAAATCTTGTTTGGAGCTTTAATTCCTTTTTGTATCTCCACTTTTTTTAAACATGTCCAGAAGAATATATTTATGTCTTGGGAAGCAAACTTTCCATTTGTTGACCACACTATATTAAAGAACGTCATCAACTTATAAAGGATTTTCTCTTTGATTTTTATGATTGGTTACTGCTAGAAATTGTGATTGCTGATTCCCATAATCTTTGGAAAATCCTTAGTAACTGTTTTTTAAAGACACTCCTATATTAATTATTTATATACAATTATATACAATACTTCTAAAATTTGAAATCTTAACTCAAAAAGATATGGAGTCTTGATAAAGTATAATACTACACCACAATATTAAAATTTGGAATTGTATTACTATGGGCCATATTTCTTGTTTGTCCCATGTGCACAAATCTCAGTTTTTATCATCCATCAAACTTGGTCACAATATTGCAATATACAGTATATAATATGTATACAGGATTCCTAATTCCAAATTTTTTAGCTACATTTTGAAAACTTAGAAAATCTATTACTGGAGAAGGAAAAGCTGATTGGTTTCACATTTTTTGTAACTGTTCTTTTGTTAAAACAATTTTGGCATGTCTTACATGATTTATTAAAGTTTTGTTATCTGTCTTTATTTACCTAACTAGCAATGGAATACCTAAATATATTGCAGGTGTTTGTACACATAGCCGGCCTTAGGCATAGGCCAACTAGGCGGCCGCCTAGGGCGCCACTGCAGCAGGGGCGCTTATTTGGTGTAGGTAGACCAGGATGTGGGCACCAGATGGTGTGGTAAGGGGCGCCGTGGAGCCCTTTTGCCTAGGGCAACAGTTGACCTAAGGCCGCTCCTGTTTGTACATATTGTATATATTTACATACATGTATTTTTTCCCAGTGATGCAACCATTCACTATCAAAAGTCTAAATACATGATATTAAGCAAAAAGGAAAAAGTGCAAATTTGTGAAAAGCACATTTATGGAAAACAAATTCCCTTGATTATTTGTTTATAATCCTACTTAGATCCAGGAAAAGAGGAAGGCCTAAGATAAGGTTTATGGATGTGGTGAGAGAGGACATGCAGGTGGTTGGTGTGACATAGCAAGATGCAGATGACAGGAAGAAATGGAAACAGTTGATCTGCTGTGGTGTCCCCTAACATGAGCAGCCAAAAGAAGAAGAAGAATCCTACTTAGATCTATAGAAGAGAAAATAACAGCTATTTAGAACAGAATAATATTATAACAATAATAAAAAATAATACTGATAAATATAATAAACTTTTCATCACCTTTTACATAGACTAAAAGTAATGAAAATGACTCTTCTACCAATATAAATATAGCTCAACACTATTTTTCCAGAAAAAAACAACTTATCAATGACATAAATAATCTTGTATTAAAATTCATGTGATTCCCTAATAGAAATAGAATAGATTTTCTTCACAATATTACAACACAGGATCAGGGGGATTAATTTCCCAGATATTGAATCCTATTTCAAAGGGTTAATATTTAGAATCATCTTGAACTGGGAAGATCCAAATTATATTTTAACTGCAAATCTTTACATTTATGCATTTTTATAAAATAAATTATTTCTTGCAATTTTCTTATTTTACACAAAATAATATTTTTATACTTACAAAATTTAATTCAATAATCTCTACCACACCAATTAAAAATATATTCTTTTAATATCAGCATTTCTTTTTTCTGTTTGATAAAGTCTGTATGAATGTATTTCTTTTTTGGGAAGCAAATCATTTCATTTGTTGGCAACACTATATTAAAGAAGTTGGAGTTAAAACAATTTATCAACTTATAAAGGATTTTCATTTGGATTCTGATGACTGATTACTGCTTCAAAGAGTGATTGCTGATTCCTGTAAATTTTATAAAATCCTTAGTGACTTTTTGAAAGAAACGCCTATATTAATAAATTACTTATAAGAAATCATGTACAATAAATCTAAAATTTGAAATCTTATCTCAGGATAATATAAAATCTTAATGAAATATAAGACAGCACCACAATATAAAAATTTGGAATCATATTACTATGGATCATACTTGTTGTCTGTCCCATGACAAACCCAGTATATTTCTTACTGGAGATGCATTTAAGAAGGTAAAGATGATTGGCTTCACATTTTTTGTAACTGTCCTATTTTAAAACAATGTTGGTGTGACAGATAATTTTAAAAGCTTTATCTGTCTCATTTTTATTATAAAAATCTTTCATTTTATTTACTGTTAATGATGGCCCTACCTTGAATAAGGATACAGTTTATCCACTTTGGACTACACTTGCAGTTGCAAGGAAAATTATAAAGAGAAAATGGAAATCCACTGCTGCACTGTGGGATCAGGATGGGATAATTTCACACATATTGAAACCTCTACTAAAGGTTCAATATTTAAAATCAACTTGAACGAGTTAGATAGAGATTAGATTTATAACTGGAAATGTTTACATTTGAGTGTTTTACAAAATGGCAATACTCTTTCATCTAAATCCTTGTCCTTTCTTTATTTTATACAATATCACATTTGTACACCTACAAAATTTAATTTTAGAAACTCTAGACTAAATTATATATATATATATATATATATATATATATATATATATATATATATATATATATATATATTAATTACTCCCAGTGTTGACACTAAGATCTTCTTTGGAGCTTTAATTCCTTTTTGTATCTCCACTTTTCTTGATCATGTCCAGAAGAATATATTTAGCTCTTGGGAAGCAAACTTTCCATTTGTTGGCCACACTATATTAAAAAAGAACTTCATCAACTTATAAAGGATTTTCTCTTCAATTCTTATGATTGGTTACTGCTAGAAATTGTGATTACTGATTCCCATAATCTTTGGAAAATCCTTAGCAACTGTTTTTCTAAAGAAACTCCTATATTAATTATGTATATACAATTATATACAATACATCTAAAATTTGAAATCGTAACTCAAAATTATATAGTCTTGATAAAGTATAAGACTACACCACAATATTAAAATTTGGAATCATATCACTATGGCTCATGTTTCTTGTTTGTCCCATGAGCACAAATCTTATTTTTTATCATCCATCAAACATGCATCTTGGAGAAAATATTTCAATATCCTTACCTGAAAACTTTTTGTATACAGCATTCCTAATTCCAAATTATTTAGCTTACATTTTGAAAACTTAGAAAATCTCTTACTGAAGAAGGAAAAGCTGATTGGTTTCAAATTTTTTTGTAACTGTCCTTTGTTAAAACAATTATGGCATGACTGACATGATTTTTAAAAACTTTGTTATCCGTAATCCGTATTTACCTATCTAACAAAGTAATCTTTAAATATATTGCAGGTCTTTGTACATATTGTATACATTTTATTTGGTTATTATTTCTGATAGTTATTACAAAGCATTAACTCAATACACTGTTAACAGTAAAAAAGACAAAAAAGGAAAGTATAGGCATTGTTGTACATAAAGAAACAAAAAAAAAATATTGCTGGAAGAATTGCACTGTTGGCTATTTTTATGTAATGTGATGTTGGGTTTCTTTACAGTTCATTTATATCCATGAGGCAATTACATATTTCTATTCAATTTACATGTTTATAGATATTTCCTTACATACATTTCTTAGATATCTATTGCATATTATTAAATACATCTTTCACTGGGATTCTGGAACAGTGCTGTAAATTGACAAAGCTGTATGCTGACACATGTATTTGTTTTCAGTGGTGCAACTATTCACTATCAAAATCTAAATATATGGTATTAAACAAAAAGAAAAAAGTGCAAATTTGTGAAAAGAACTTTTTTGGAAAACAAATTCCCTTGTTCTACTTAGATCTATAGAAGACACAATAACAGCTATTTAGAATAGAATAATATTATAAAAATAATAAGACTGATAAATACAATAAACTTTTCTTCACCTTTTAGATAGACTAAAATTAATGAAAATTATTCTTGTATCAATAAAACATATAGATCAACACTATCTATTTTCCCAGAAAAAATGCCTTATCAATGACTTGAATAATCTCTTAATAAAATTCTTGTGATTTCCTAATAGAAATAGAATAGCTTTTCTTCACAATATTACACCACAGCATCAGGGGGGAATAATTTCCCAGATATTGAAGCCTATATCAAAGCTTCAATATTTAAAATCATCTTCAATTGGGAAGATCCAAATTATATTTTAATTGCAAATCTTTACATTTATGTATGTTTATAAAATACACTATTTCTTGCACTTTTTCTTATTTTACGCTATATTTTTATATCTACAAAATTTAATTTAATAATCTCTACACATAATCAAAAAAAAATATTCTTGCCAATGTTGACACTAAATCTGGTTTGACAGTAATTCCTTTTAATATCACCATTTCTTTTTTCTTTTTGATAAAGTCTGTATGAATGTATTTCTTCAGAAGCAAACCATTTCATTTGTTGGCAACACTATATTTAAGAAGTTGGAATTTAGGAAATTCATCAACTTATAAAGGATTTTGATTTGGCTTCTGATGACTGATTACTGCTTCAAAGTGGGATTGCTGATTTTTGTAAATTTTATAAAATCCTTAGTAACTTTTTTAAAGAAACTCCTGTATTAATAAATTACTTTTTAGAAATTATGTACAATAAATCTAAAATTTGAAATTTTTTCTCAGAGGTATATAAAATTTTAATGAAATATAAGACAGCACCAAAATATACAAATTTGGAGTCATATTACTATGGATCATATTTCTTGTTTGTCCTATGACAAACCCAGAATATCTCTTACTGAAGATGCATTTGAGAAGGTAAAGATGATTGTTTTCACATTTTTTAACTGTCCTATGTTAAAACAATGGTGTGACAGGTCATTCTAAAAGCTTTATCTGTCTCATTTTCATTATAAAAATCTTTAATTTTATTTAATGTTATTGATGGCCCAACTTTGAATATGGATACACTTTCTATACTTTGGACTACACTTGTAGTTGCAAGGAAAATTATAAAGAGAAAACAGAAATCCACTGCTGCACCATGGGATCAGGGTGGAATTAATTTTGCAGATATAGAAACCTATACTAAGGCTTCAATATTTAAAATCAACTTGAACTAGTTAGATCCAGATTATATTTATAACTGGAAATCTTTACATTTGAGTGTTTTACAAAATGGCAATACTCTTTCAACTAAATCCTTGCCCTTTCTTTATTTTCCACAATATCACATTTGTACACCTACAAAATTTAATTTTAGAAACTCTACAGTAAAGCATAATATATGTGTGTGTGTGTATATATATATATAGATATATATATATATATATATATATATATACTTGCTAATGTTGACACTAAAATCTTGTTTGGAGCTTTAATTCCTTTTTGTATCTCCACTTTTTTTAAACATGTCCAGAAGAATATATTTATGTCTTGGGAAGCAAACTTTCCATTTGTTGACCACACTATATTAAAGAACTTCATCAACTTATAAAGGATTTTCTCTTTGATTCTTATGATTGATTACTGCTAGAAATTGTGATTGCTGATTCCCATAATCTTTGGAAAATCCTTAGTAACTGTTTTTTAAATACACTCCTATATTAATTATTTATATACAATTATATACAATACTTCTAAAATTTGAAATCTTAACTCAAAAAGATATGGAGTCTTGATAAAGTATAATACTACACCACAATATTAAAATTTGGAATCGTATTACTATGGGCCACATTTCTTGTTTGTCCCATGTGCACAAATCTCAGTTTTTATCATCCATCAAACTTGGTCACAATATTGCAATATACTTACCTGAAAACTTTTTGTATACAGCACTCCTAATTCCAAATTTTTTAGCTACATTTTGAAAACTTAGAAAATCTATTACTGGAGAAGGAAAAGCTGATTGGTTTCACATTTTTTGTAACTGTTCTTTTGTTAAAACAATTTTGGCATGTCTTACATGATTTATTAAAGTTTTGTTATCTGTCTTTATTTACCTAACTAGCAATGGAATACCTAAATATTTTGCAGGTGTTTGTACATATTGTATATATTTACATACATGTATTTTTCCCCAGTGATGCAACCATTCACTATCAAAAGTCTAAATACATGATATTAAGCAAAAAGGAAAAAGTGCAAATTTGTGAAAAGCACATTTATGGAAAACAAATTCCCTTGATTATTTGTTTATAATCCTACTTAGATCCAGGAAAAGAGGAAGGCCTAAGATAAGGTTTATGGATGTGGTGAGAGAGAACATGCAGGTGGTTGGTGTGACATAGCAAGTTGCAGACGACAGGAAGAAATGGAAACAGTTGATCTGCTGTGGTGACCCCTAACATGAGCAGCCAAAAGAAGAAGAAGAATCCTACTTAGATCTATAGAAGAGAAAATAACAGCTATTTAGAACAGAATAATATTATAACAATAATAAAAAAATAAGACTGATAAATATAATAAACTTTTCATCACCTTTTACATAGACTAAAAGTAATGAAAATGACTCTTCTACCAATATAAATATAGCTCAACACTATTTTTCCAGAAAAAAACACCTTATCAATGACATAAATAATCTTGTATTAAAATTCATGTGATTCCCTAATAGAAATAGAATAGATTTTCTTCACAATATTACAACACAGGATCAGGGGGATTAATTTCCCAGATATTGAATCCTATTTCAAAGGGTTAATATTTAGAATCATCTTGAACTGGGAAGATCCAAATTATATTTTAACTGCAAATCTTTACATTTATGCATTTTTATAAAATAAATTATTTCTTGCAATTTTCTTATTTTACACAAAATAATATTTTTATACTTACAAAATTTAATTCAATAATCTCTACCACACCAATTAAAAAATATATTCTTTTAATATAAGCATTTCTTTTTTCTGTTTGATAAAGTCTTTATGAATGTATTTCTTTTTTGGGAAGCAAACCATTTCATTTGTTGGCAACACTATATTAAAGAAGTTGGAGTTAAAAAAATTCATCAACTTATAAAGGATTTTCATTTGGATTCTGATGACTGATTACTGCTTCAAAGTGTGATTGCTGATTCCTGTAAATTTTATAAAATCCTTAGTGACTTTTTGAAAGAAACGCCTATATTAATAAATTACTTATAAGAAATCATGTACAATAAATCTAAAATTTGAAATCTTATCTCAGGATAATATAAAGTCTTAATGAAATATAAGACAGCACCACAATATAAAAATTTGGAATCATATTACTATGGATCATACTTCTTGTCTGTCCCATGACAAACCCAGTATATTTCTTACTGGAGATGCATTTAAGAAGGTAAAGTTGATTGGCTTCACATTTTTTGTAACTGTCCTATTTTAAAACAATGTTGGTGTGACAGATAATTTTAAAAGCTTTATCTGTCTCATTTTTATTATAAAAATCTTTCATTTTATTTACTGTTAATGATGGCCCTACCTTGAATAAGGATACAGTTTATCCACTTTGGACTACACTTGCAGTTGCAAGGAAAATTATAAAGAGAAAATGGAAATCCACTGCTGCACTGTGGGATCAGGATGGGATAATTTCACACATATTGAAACCTCTACTAAAGGTTCAATATTTAAAATCAACTTGAACGAGTTAGATAGAGATTAGATTTATAACTGGAAATGTTTACATTTGAGTGTTTTACAAAATGGCAATACTCTTTCATCTAAATCCTTGTCCTTTCTTTATTTTATACAATATCACATTTGTACACCTACAAAATTTAATTTTAGAAACTCTAGACTGAATTATATATATATATATATATATATATACACATACATATATATATATATATATATATATATATATATATATATATATATATATATATATATATATATATATATATATATATATATATATATATATATATATATATATATATACATATATATATATATATATATATATATATATATATATATATATATATATATATATATATATATATATATATATATACATATATATATATATATATATATATATATATATATATATATATATATATATATATACATATATATATATATATATATATATATATATACATATATATATATATATATATATATATATATATATATATATATATATATATATATATATATATATATATATATATATATATATATATATATATATATATATATATATATATATATATATATATATATATATATATATATATATATATTAATTACTCCCAGTGTTGACATTAAGATCTTCTTTGGATCTTTAATTCCTTTTTGTATCTCCACTTTTCTTGATCATGTCCAGAAAAATATATTTAGCTCTTGGGAAGCAAACTTTCCATTTGTTGGCCACACTATATTAAAAAAGAACTTCATCAACTTATAAATGATTTTCTCTTCAATTCTTATGATTGGTTACTGCTAGAAATTGTGATTACTGATTCCCATAATCTTTGGAAAATCCTTAGCAACTGTTTTTTTAAAGAAACTCCTATATTAATTATGTATATACAAATATATACAATACATCTAAAATTTGAAATCTTAACTCAAAATTATATAGTCTTGATAAAGTATAAGACTACACCACAATATTAAAATTTGGAATCATATCACTATGGGTCATGCTTCTTGTTTGTCCCATGAGCACAAATCTTAATTTTTATCATCCATCAAACATGCATCTTGGAGAAAATATTTCAATATCCTTACCTGAAAACTTTTTGTATACAGCATTCCTAATTCCAAATTATTTAGCTTACATTTTGAAAACTTAGAAAATCTCTTACTGAAGAAGGAAAAGCTGATTGGTTTCAAATTTTTTTGTAACTGTCATTTGTTAAAATAATTATGGCATGACTGACATGATTTTTAAAAACTTTGTTATCCGTATTTACCTATCTAACAAAGTAATCTTTAAATATATTGCAGGTCTTTGTACATATTGTATACATTTTATTTGGTTATTATTTCTGATAGTTATTACAAAGCATTAACTCAATACACTGTTAACAGTAAAAAAGACAAAAAGGAAAGTATAGGCATTGTTGTACATAAAGAAACAAAAAAATATTGCTTGAAGGAATTACACTGTTGGCTATTTTTATGTAATGTGCTGTCGGGTTTCTTTACAGTTCATTTATATCCATGAGGCAATTACATATTTCTATTCAATTTACATGTTTATAGATATTTCCTTACATACATTTCTTAGATATCTATTGCATATTATTAAATACATCTTTCACTGGGATTCTGGAACAGTGCTGTAAATTGACAAAGCTGTATGCTGACACATGTATTTGTTTTCAGTGGTGCAATTATTCACTATCAAAATCTAAATATATGGTATTAAACAAAAAGAAAAAAGTGCAAATTTGTGAAAAGAACTTTTTTGGAAAACAAATTCCCTTGTCCTGCTTAGATCTATAGAAGACACAATAACAGCTATTTAGAATAGAATAATATTATAAAAATAATAAATAATAAGACTGATAAATGCAATAAACTTTTCTTCACCTTTTAGATAGACTAAAATTAATGAAAATTATTCTTGTACCAATAAAACATATAGATCAACACTATCTATTTTCCCAGAAAAAATGCCTTATCAATGACATGAATAATCTCTTAATAAAATTCTTGTGATTTCCTAATAGAAATAGTATAGCTTTTCTTCACAATATTACACCACAGCATCAGGGGGAATAATTTCCCAGATATTGAAGCCTATATCAAAGCTTCAATATTTAAAATCATCTTCAATTGGGAAGATCCAAATTATATTTTAATTGCAAATCTTTACATTTATGTATGTTTATAAAATACATTATTTCTTGCACTTTTTCTTATTTTACGCTATATTTTTATACCTACAAAATTTAATTTAATACTCTCTACACATAATCAAAAATATTATTGCCAATGTTGACACTAAATCTGGTTTGACACTTTAATTCCTTTAAATATCACCATTTCTTTTTTCTTTTTGATAAAGTCAGTATGAATGTATTTCTTCAGAAGCAAACCATTTCATTTGTTGGCAACACTATATTTAAGAAGTTGGAATTTAGGAAATTCATCAACTTATAAAGGATTTTGATTTGGCTTCTGATGACTGATTACTGCTTCAAAGTGGGATTGCTGATTTTTGTAAATTTTATAAAATCCTTAGTAACTTTTTTAAAGAAACTCCTGTATTAATAAATTACTTTTTAGAAATTATGTACAATAAATCTAAAATTTGAAATTTTTTCTCAGAGGTATATAAAATTTTAATGAAATATAAGACAACACCAAAATATACAAATTTGGAGTCATATTACTATGGATCATATTTCTTGTTTGTCCTATGACAAACCCAGAATATCTCTTACTGAAGATGCATTTGAGAAGGTAAAGATGATTGTTTTCACATTTTTTTAACTGTCCTATGTTAAAACAATGGTGTGACAGGTCATTCTAAAAGCTTTGTTATCTGTCTCATTTTCATTATAAAAATCTTTAATTTTATTTAATGTTATTGATGGCCCAACTTTGAATATGGATACACTTTCTATACTTTGGACTACACTTGTAGTTGCAAGGAAAATTATAAAGAGAAAACAGAAATCCACTGCTGCACCATGGGATCAGGGTGGAATTAATTTTGCAGATATAGAAACCTATACTAAGGCTTCAATATTTAAAATCAACTTGAACTAGTTAGATCCAGATTATATTTATAACTGGAAATGTTTACATTTGAGTGTTTTACAAAATGGCAATACTCTTTCAACTAAATCCTTGCCCTTTCTTTATTTTCCACAATATCACATTTGTACACCTACAAAATTTAATTTTAGAAACTCTACACTAAAGCATAATATATATGTGTGTGTGTGTGTGTGTGTGTGTATATATATATATATATATATATATATATATATATATATATATATATATATATATATATATATATATATATATATATATACTTGCTAATGTTTGTTGACACTAAAATCTTGTTTGGAGCTTTAATTCCTTTTTGTATCTCCACTTTTTTTAAACATGTCCAGAAGAATATATTTATGTATTGGGAAGCAAACCTTCCATTTGTTGACCACACTATATTAAAGAACTTCATCAACTTATAAAGGATTTTCTCTTTGATTCTTATGATTGGTTACTGCTAGAAATTGTGATTGCTGATTCCCATAATCTTTGGAAAATCCTTAGTAACTGTTTTTTAAAGACACTCCTATATTAATTATTTATATACAATTATATACAATACTTCTAAAATTTGAAATCTTAACTCAAAAAGATATGGAGTCTTGCTAAAGTAATACTACACCACAATATTAAAATTTGGGATCGTATTACTATGGGCCATATTTCTTGTTTGTCCCATATGCACAAATCTCAGTTTTTATCACCCATCAAACTTAGTCACAATATTGCAATATACTTACCTGAAAACTTTTTGTATACAGCATTCCTAATTCCAATTTTTTTAGCTACATTTTGAAAACTTAGAAAATCTATTACTGGAGAAGGAAAAGCTGATTGGTTTCACATTTTTTGTAACTGTTCTTTTGTTAAAACAATTTTGGCATGTCTTACATGATTTATAAAAGTTTTGTCATCTGTCTTTATTTACCTAACTAGCAATGTAATACCTAAATATATTGCAGGTGTTTGTACATATTGTATATATTTACATACATGTACTTTTTCCCAGTGATGCAACCATTCACTATCAAAAGTCTAAATACATGATATTAAGCAAAAAGGAAAAAGTGCAAATTTGTGAAAAGCACATTTATGGAAAACAAATTCCCTTGATTATTTGTTTATAATCCTACTTAGATCCAGGAAAAGAGGAAGGCCTAAGATAAGGTTTATGGATGTGGTGAGAGAGGACATGCAGGTGGTTGGTGTGACATAGCAAGATGCAGACGACAGGAAGAAATGGAAACAGTTGATCTGCTGTGGTGACCCCTAACATGAGCAGCCAAAAGAAGAAGAAGAATCCTACTTAGATCTATACAAGAGAAAATAACAGCTATTTAGAACAGAATAATATTATAACAATAATAAAAAAATAAGACTGATAAATATAATAAACTTTTCATCACCTTTTACATAGACTAAAAGTAATGAAAATGACTCTTCTACCAATATAAATATAGCTCAACACTATTTTTCCAGAAAAAAACACCTTATCAATGACATAAATAATCTTGTATTAAAATTCATGTGATTCCATAATAGAAATAGAATAGATTTTCTTCACAATATTACAACACAGGATCAGGGGGATTAATTTCCCAGATATTGAATCCTTTTTCAAAGAGTTAATATTTAAAATCATCTTGAACTGGGAAGATCCAAATTATATTTTAACTGCAAATCTTTACATTTATGCATTTTTATAAAATAATTTCTTGCAAATTTCTTATTTTACACAAAATAATATTTTTATACTTACAAAATTTAATTCAATAATCTCTACCACACCAATTAAAAAATATATTCTTTTAATATCAGCATTTCTTTTTTCTGTTTGATAAAGTCTGTATGAATGTATTTCTTTTTTGGGAAGCAAACCATTTCATTTGTTGGCAACACTATATTAAAGAAGTTGGAGTTAAAAAAATTCATCAACTTATAAAGGATTTTCATTTGGATTCTGATGACTGATTACTGCTTCAAAGTGTGATTGCTGATTCCTGTAAATTTTATAAAATCCTTAGTGACTTTTTGAAAGAAACGCCTATATTAATAAATTACTTATAAGAAATCATGTACAATAAATCTAAAATTTGAAATCTTATCTCAGGATACTATAAAATCTTAATGAAATATAAGACAGCACCACAATATAAAAATTTGGAATCATATTACTATGGATCATACTTCTTGTCTGTCCCATGACAAACCCACTATATTTCTAACTGGAGATGCATTTAAGAAGGTAAAGATGATTGGCTTCACATTTTTTGTAACTGTCCTATTTTAAAACAATGTTGGTGTGACAGATCATTTTAAAAGCTTTATCTGTCTCATTTTCATTATAAAAATCTTTCATTTTATTTACTGTTAATGATGGCCCTACTTTGAATAAGGATACAGTTTATTCACTTTGGACTACACTTGCAGTTGCAAGGAAAATTATAAAGAGAAAATGGAAATCCACTGCTGCACCGTGGGATCAGGATGGGATAATTTCACACATATTGAAACCTCTACTAAAGGTTCAATATTTAAAATCAACTTGAACGAGTTAGATAGAGATTAGATTTATAACTGGAAATGTTTACATTTGAGTGTTTTACAAAATGGCAATACTCTTTCATCTAAATCCTTGTCCTTTCTTTATTTTATACAATATCACATTTGTACACCTACAAAATTTAATTTTAGAAACTCTAGACTGAATTATATATATATATATATATATATATATATATATATATATATATATATATATACATATATATATATATATATATATATATATATATATATATACATATATATATATATATATATATACATATATATATATATATATATATATATATATATATATATATATATATATATATATATATATATATATATATATATATATATATATATATATATATATATATATATATATATATATATATATATATATATATATACATATATATATATATATATATATATATATATATATATATATATATATATATATATATATACATATATATATATATATATATATATACATATATATATATATATATATATATATATATATATATATATATATATATATATACATATATACATATATATATATATATATATATACATATATATATATATATATATATATATATATATATATATATATATATATATATATATATATATATATATATATATATATATATATATATATATATATATATATTAATTACTCCCAGTGTTGACATTAAGATCTTCTTTGGATCTTTAATTCCTTTTTGTATCTCCACTTTTCTTGATCATGTCCAGAAAAATATATTTAGCTCTTGGGAAGCAAACTTTCCATTTGTTGGCCACACTATATTAAAAAAGAACTTCATCAACTTATAAATGATTTTCTCTTCAATTCTTATGATTGGTTACTGCTAGAAATTGTGATTACTGATTCCCATAATCTTTGGAAAATCCTTAGCAACTGTTTTTAAAGAAACTCCTATATTAATTATGTATATACAAATATATACAATACATCTAAAATTTGAAATCTTAACTCAAAATTATATAGTCTTGATAAAGTATAAGACTACACCACAATATTAAAATTTGGAATCATATCACTATGGGTCATGCTTCTTGTTTGTCCCATGAGCACAAATCTTAATTTTATCATCCATCAAACATGCATCTTGGAGAAAATATTTCAATATCCTTACCTGAAAACTTTTTGTATACAGCATTCCTAATTCCAAATTATTTAGCTTACATTTTGAAAACTTAGAAAATCTCTTACTGAAGAAGGAAAAGCTGATTGGTTTCAAATTTTTTTGTAACTGTCATTTGTTAAAATAATTATGGCATGACTGACATGATTTTTAAAAACTTTGTTATCCGTATTTACCTATCTAACAAAGTAATCTTTAAATATATTGCAGGTCTTTGTACATATTGTATACATTTTATTTGGTTATTATTTCTGATAGTTATTACAAAGCATTAACTCAATACACTGTTAACAGTAAAAAAGACAAAAAAGGAAAGTATAGGCATTGTTGTACATAAAGAAACAAAAAAATATTGCTTGAAGGAATTACACTGTTGGCTATTTTTATGTAATGTGCTGTCGGGTTTCTTTACAGTTCATTTATATCCATGAGGCAATTACATATTTCTATTCAATTTACATGTTTATAGATATTTCCTTACATACATTTCTTAGATATCTATTGCATATTATTAAATACATCTTTCACTGGGATTCTGGAACAGTGCTGTAAATTGACAAAGCTGTATGCTGACACATGTATTTGTTTTCAGTGGTGCAATTATTCACTATCAAAATCTAAATATATGGTATTAAACAAAAAGAAAAAAGTGCAAATTTGTGAAAAGAACTTTTTTGGAAAACAAATTCCCTTGTCCTGCTTAGATCTATAGAAGACACAATAACAGCTATTTAGAATAGAATAATATTATAAAAATAATAAATAATAAGACTGATAAATGCAATAAACTTTTCTTCACCTTTTAGATAGACTAAAATTAATGAAAATTATTCTTGTACCAATAAAACATATAGATCAACACTATCTATTTTCCCAGAAAAAATGCCTTATCAATGACATGAATAATCTCTTAATAAAATTCTTGTGATTTCCTAATAGAAATAGTATAGCTTTTCTTCACAATATTACACCACAGCATCAGGGGGAATAATTTCCCAGATATTGAAGCCTATATCAAAGCTTCAATATTTAAAATCATCTTAAATTGGGAAGATCCAAATTATATTTTAATTGCAAATCTTTACATTTATGTATGTTTATAAAATACATTATTTCTTGCACTTTTTCTTATTTTACGCTATATTTTTATATCTACAAAATTTAATTTAATAATCTCTACACATAATCAAAAAAATATTCTTGCCAATGTTGACACTAAATCTGGTTTGACAGTAATTCCTTTTAATATCACCATTCTTTTTTCTTTTTGATAAAGTCAGTATGAATGTATTTCTTCAGAAGCAAACCATTTCATTTGTTGGCAACACTATATTTAAGAAGTTGGAATTTAGGAAATTCATCAACTTATAAAGGATTTTGATTTGGCTTCTGATGACTGATTACTGCTTCAAAGTGGGATTGCTGATTTTTGTAAATTTTATAAAATCCTTAGTAACTTTTTTAAAGAAACTCCTGTATTAATAAATTACTTTTTAGAAATTATGTACAATAAATCTAAAATTTGAAATTTTTTCTCAGAGGTATATAAAATTTTAATGAAATATAAGACAACACCAAAATATACAAATTTGGAGTCATATTACTATGGATCATATTTCTTGTTTGTCCTATGACAAACCCAGAATATCTCTTACTGAAGATGCATTTGAGAAGGTAAAGATGATTGTTTTCACATTTTTTTAACTGTCCTATGTTAAAACAATGGTGTGACAGGTCATTCTAAAAGCTTTGTTATCTGTCTCATTTTCATTATAAAAATCTTTAATTTTATTTAATGTTATTGATGGCCCAACTTTGAATATGGATACACTTTCTATACTTTGGACTACACTTGTAGTTGCAAGGAAAATTATAAAGAGAAAACAGAAATCCACTGCTGCACCATGGGATCAGGGTGGAATTAATTTTGCAGATATAGAAACCTATACTAAGGCTTCAATATTTAAAATCAACTTGAACTAGTTAGATCCAGATTATATTTATAACTGGAAATGTTTACATTTGAGTGTTTTACAAAATGGCAATACTCTTTCAACTAAATCCTTGCCCTTTCTTTATTTTCCACAATATCACATTTGTACACCTACAAAATTTAATTTTAGAAACTCTACACTAAAGCATAATATATATGTGTGTGTGTGTGTGTGTGTGTGTATATATATATATATATATATATATATATATATATATATATATATATATATATATATACTTGCTAATGTTTGTTGACACTAAAATCTTGTTTGGAGCTTTAATTCCTTTTTGTATCTCCACTTTTTTTAAACATGTCCAGAAGAATATATTTATGTATTGGGAAGCAAACCTTCCATTTGTTGACCACACTATATTAAAGAACTTCATCAACTTATAAAGGATTTTCTCTTTGATTCTTATGATTGGTTACTGCTAGAAATTGTGATTGCTGATTCCCATAATCTTTGGAAAATCCTTAGTAACTGTTTTTTAAAGACACTCCTATATTAATTATTTATATACAATTATATACAATACTTCTAAAATTTGAAATCTTAACTCAAAAAGATATGGAGTCTTGCTAAAGTAATACTACACCACAATATTAAAATTTGGGATCGTATTACTATGGGCCATATTTCTTGTTTGTCCCATATGCACAAATCTCAGTTTTTATCACCCATCAAACTTAGTCACAATATTGCAATATACTTACCTGAAAACTTTTTGTATACAGCATTCCTAATTCCAATTTTTTTAGCTACATTTTGAAAACTTAGAAAATCTATTACTGGAGAAGGAAAAGCTGATTGGTTTCACATTTTTTGTAACTGTTCTTTTGTTAAAACAATTTTGGCATGTCTTACATGATTTATAAAAGTTTTGTCATCTGTCTTTATTTACCTAACTAGCAATGTAATACCTAAATATATTGCAGGTGTTTGTACATATTGTATATATTTACATACATGTACTTTTCCCAGTGATGCAACCATTCACTATCAAAAGTCTAAATACATGATATTAAGCAAAAAGGAAAAAGTGCAAATTTGTGAAAAGCACATTTATGGAAAACAAATTCCCTTGATTATTTGTTTATAATCCTACTTAGATCCAGGAAAAGAGGAAGGCCTAAGATAAGGTTTATGGATGTGGTGAGAGAGGACATGCAGGTGGTTGGTGTGACATAGCAAGATGCAGACGACAGGAAGAAATGGAAACAGTTGATCTGCTGTGGTGACCCCTAACATGAGCAGCCAAAAGAAGAAGAAGAATCCTACTTAGATCTATACAAGAGAAAATAACAGCTATTTAGAACAGAATAATATTATAACAATAATAAAAAAATAAGACTGATAAATATAATAAACTTTTCATCACCTTTTACATAGACTAAAAGTAATGAAAATGACTCTTCTACCAATATAAATATAGCTCAACACTATTTTTCCAGAAAAAAACACCTTATCAATGACATAAATAATCTTGTATTAAAATTCATGTGATTCCATAATAGAAATAGAATAGATTTTCTTCACAATATTACAACACAGGATCAGGGGGATTAATTTCCCAGATATTGAATCCTTTTTCAAAGGGTTAATATTTAAAATCATCTTGAACTGGGAAGATCCAAATTATATTTTAACTGCAAATCTTTACATTTATGCATTTTTATAAAATAATTTCTTGCAAATTTCTTATTTTACACAAAATAATATTTTTATACTTACAAAATTTAATTCAATAATCTCTACCACACCAATTAAAAAATATATTCTTTTAATATCAGCATTTCTTTTTTCTGTTTGATAAAGTCTGTATGAATGTATTTCTTTTTTGGGAAGCAAACCATTTCATTTGTTGGCAACACTATATTAAAGAAGTTGGAGTTAAAAAAATTCATCAACTTATAAAGGATTTTCATTTGGATTCTGATGACTGATTACTGCTTCAAAGTGTGATTGCTGATTCCTGTAAATTTTATAAAATCCTTAGTGACTTTTTGAAAGAAATGCCTATATTAATAAATTACTTATAAGAAATCATGTACAATAAATCTAAAATTTGAAATCTTATCTCAGGATACTATAAAATCTTAATGAAATATAAGACAGCACCACAATATAAAAATTTGGAATCATATTACTATGGATCATACTTCTTGTCTGTCCCATGACAAACCCAGTATATTTCTTACTGGAGATGCATTTAAGAAGGTAAAGATGATTGGCTTCACATTTTTTGTAACTGTCCTATTTTAAAACAATGTTGGTGTGACAGATCATTTTAAAAGCTTTATCTGTCTCATTTTCATTATAAAAATCTTTCATTTTATTTACTGTTAATGATGGCCCTACTTTGAATAAGGATACAGTTTATTCACTTTGGACTACACTTGCAGTTGCAAGGAAAATTATAAAGAGAAAATGGAAATCCACTGCTGCACCGTGGGATCAGGATGGGATAATTTCACACATATTGAAACCTCTACTAAAGGTTCAATATTTAAAATCAACTTGAACGAGTTAGATAGAGATTAGATTTATAACTGGAAATGTTTACATTTGAGTGTTTTACAAAATGGCAATACTCTTTCATCTAAATCCTTGTCCTTTCTTTATTTTATACAATATCACATTTGTACTCCTACAAAATTTAATTTTAGAAACTCTAGACTAAATTATATATATATATATATATATATATATATATATATATATACACATACATATATATATATATATATATATATATATATATATATATATATATATATATATGTATTAATTACTCCCAGTGTTGACACTAAGATCTTCTTTGGAGCTTTAATTCCTTTTTGTATCTCCACTTTTCTTGATCATGTACAGAAGAATATATTTAGCTCTTGGGAAGCAAACTTTCCATTTGTTGGCCACACTATATTAAAAAAGAACTTCATCAAGTTATAAAGGATTTTCTCTTCAATTCATATGATTGGTTACTGCTAGAAATTGTGATTGCTGATTCCCATAATCTTTGGAAAATCCTTTGTAACTGTTTTTTAAAGAAACTCATATTAATTATTTATATAAATTTATATACAGCTAAAAATTGAAATCTTAACTCAAAATTATATAAAGTCATAATAAAGTATAAGACTACACCACAATATAAAATTGGGAATCATATTACTATGGATCATATTTCTTGTTTGACCCATGGGCACAAATCTCAATTTTTATCATCCATCAAATTTACATCTTAGTCATACTATTGCAATATGCTTACCTGAAAAATTTTTGTATACAGCATTCCTAATTCCAAAAAAAATTTGCTACAATTTGAAACCTTAGAGAATATTTTACTGGAGAAGGAAAAGCTGATTTGTTTCACATTTTTGTTACTGTCCTTTGTTAAAACAATTTGGCATGATTTATATGATATTTAAAAGTTTTATCTGTCTTTATTTCCATATCTAGCTGTGTAATATCGAAATATATTGCATGTTCTTCTACATATTGTATAAATTTTATTTGGTTATTATTTCTGATAGTTTTTATAATGCATTAATTCATTACCCTGTTAACAGTAAAAAAGACAAAAAAGTATAAGCATTGTAGTACATAAAGAAGAAAACAAAACAAAAAAAAACATATTGCTGTAAGGAATTGCACTGTTGGCTATTTCAGTAAAAAAGACAAAAAAAGTATAAGCATTGTAGTACATAAAGAAGATAACAAAAAAAAAACATTTTGCTGTAAGGAATTGCACTGTTGGCTATTTTTATGTGATGTGCTATCAGGTTTCTGTACACTTCATTTATATTCATGAGGTAATTACATATTCCTATTAATTTTACATGTTTATAGATATTTCCTTACATACTTTTCTTATATATCTATTTCATATTATTGAAGGCATCTTTCACTGGAAACCTTTACATTTATGTATTTTTATAAAAGAAGAAATTATTTCTTGCACTTTTATTATTTTACAGAATGTAATAGTTTTATACCTACAAAATTAAATGTAATAATATGTACACAAAATTTAAAAAAAAATATGCTTGCCAATGTTGACACTAATTATGGTTTGAAACTTTAATTCCTTTTAATATCACCATTTCTTTTTTATGTTTGATAAATTCTGTATGAATGTATTTCTTTCTTAGGAAGCAAACAATTTAATTTGTTGGCAACACTATATTTAAGAAGTCAGAGTTTAAGAAATTCATCAACTTATAAAGGATTTTGATTTGGATTCTGATGACTGGTTACTGCTTCAAAGTGTGATTGCTGATTTTTGTAAATTTTATAAAATCCTTAGTAACTTTTTTAAAGAAATGCCTATATTAATAAATTACTTATAAGAAATCAAGTAAAATAAATCAAAAATTTGAAACATTATCTCAGAATTATGTAAAATCATAATGAAATATGACAGCAGCACAATATAAAAATTTGGAGTCATATTACTATGGATCATATTTCTTGTTTGTCCCATGACAAACTCAGAATATCTCTTACTGGAGATGCATTTAAGAAGGTGATGATTGTTTTCAATGTTTTTTATAACTGTCCTATGTTAAAACAATGTTGGTGTGACAGATCATTTTAAAATCGTTGTTATCTGTCTCATTTTCATTATAAAAATCTTTAATTTTATTTAATGTTATTTATGGCCCAACTTTGAATAAGGGTACACTTTCTATACTTTGGACTACACTTGCAGTTGCAAAGAAAATTATGAAGAGAAAATTGAAATCCACTGCTGCACCATGGTATTAGGGTTGGATTAATTTTGCAGATATTGAAACCTTTACTAAGGCTTCAATATTTAAAATCAACTTGAACTAGTTAGATCCAGATTATAACTGGAAATGTTTACATTTGAGTGTTTTACAAAATGGCAATACTCTTTCAACTAAATCCTTGCCCTTTCTTTATTTTCCACAATATCACATTTGTACACCTACAAAATTTAATTTTAGAAACTCTACACTAAAGCACTTATATATATATATATATATATATATTCCTGCCAATGTTGACACTAAAATCTTGTTTGTAGCTTTAATTCCTTTTTCTTGCCAATGTTGATACTAAAATCTTGTTTGTAGCTTTAATTCCTTTTAGTATCTCCACTTATCTTGATCATGTCCATAAAAATATATTTAAGTCTTGGGAAACAAAACTTTCCATTTGTTTGCCACACTAAAGAAGAAATTCATCGACTGATAAAGGATTTTGACTTCAATTTTTATGTCTGGTTACTGCTAGAAATCGTGATAGCCGATTCCCATAATCTTTGGAAAATCCTTAGTAACTGTTTTTAAAGAAACTTCTATATTATTTATATAAAAATATATACATCTAAAATTTGAAATCTTAACTCAAAGTTATATACAGTCTTAAAGTATAAGACAATATCGCAAGATATAAATTTGGAATCACATTACTATGGATCATATTTCTTGTTTGTCCCATGAGCACAAATCTCAATTTTTATCATCCATCAAACTTACATCTTGGTTACAATGTTGCAATATATTTACCTGAAAACCTTTTGTATACAGCATTCCTAATTCCAAATAATTTAGCTATATTTTTGAAAACTTAGAAAATCTCTTACTGAAGAAAGAAAAGCTGATTGGTTTCACATATTTTGTAACGGTCCTTTGTTAAGACAATTTTGGCATGACTTACATGATTTTTAAAAGCTTTTGTATATGTCTTTATTTACCTATCTAGCAATGTAATATCAAAATATATTGCAGGTCTTTGTACATATTGTATAAATTTTATTTTATTTCTGATAGTTATTATAATGCATTAATTCATTACACTGTTAACAGTAAAAAAGACAAAAAAGAAAATTATGGGCATTGTGGTACATAAAGAAGAAAACAAAAAACATTTTGCTGTAAGTAATTGCACTGTTGGCCATTTTTATGTAATGTGCTGTCAGGTTTCTGTACAGTTCATTTATATCCATGAGCCAATTACATATTTCTATTCATTTTACATGTTTATAGATGTTTCCTTACATACATTTCTTAGATATCTATTTCATATTACTGATGGCATCTTTCACTGGGATTCAGGAACAGTGCTGTAAATTGACAATGCTGTATGCTGACACGTTTTTGTTTTTCAGTGATGCAACCATTCACTATCAAAATCTAAATACATAATATTAAAAAGGAAAAAGTGAAAATTTGTGAAAAGCACATTTTTGGAAAAAAAATCCCTTGATTATCTGTGTATAGTTCTATTTAGATCTATAGAAGAGACACTAACAGCTATTTAGAATAGAATAATAATATAAAAATAATAAAAAATAAGACTGATTAATGCAATTAACTTTTCATCACCATTTAGACTAAAATTAATAAAAATGAATGTTCTACCCATATAATATATAGCTTAACACTATCTATTTTAAAGAAAAAAAACACCTTATCAATGACATAAATAATCTCTTATTAAAATTCATGTGATTGCCTAATAGAAATATAATAGCTTTTATTCACAATATTACACCATAGGATCAGGGGGGATTATTTTCCAGATATTGAAGCCTATATCAAAGCTTCAATATTTAAAATCATTTTGCACTGGGACAATCCAAATTATATTTTAACTGCAAATCTTTACATTTATGTATTTTTATAAAAGAACAAATTATTTCTTGCACTTTTCTTATTTTACACAATATAATATTTTTATGCCTACAAAATTTAATTTAATAATCTCTACACATAAATAAAAAAAAATTCTTGCCAATGTTGACACTAAATCTGGATTGAAACTTTAATTCCTTTTAATATCACAATTTCTTTTTTCTGTTTGACTAAGTCTGTATGAATGTACTTCTTTCTTGGGAAGGAAACCATTTAATTTGTTGGCAACACTATATTAAAGAATTCAGAGTTAAAGAAATTCATCAACTTATAAAGGATTTTGATTTTGATTCTGATTGGTAACTACTTCAAAGTGTTATTGCTGACTCCTGTAAATTTTATAAAATCCTTAGTAACTTTTTTAAAGAAACGCCTATATTAATAAATTACTTATAAGAAATCATGTACAATAAATCTAAAATTTGAAATTTTATCTCAGAATTACATAAAATCTTAATGAAATATAAGACAGCACCACAATATAAAAATTTGGAATCATATTACTATGGTTCATATTTTTGGTTTGTCCCATGACAAACCCATAATATCTCTTACTGGAGA
Source organism: Protopterus annectens (assembly GCF_019279795.1). NCBI lineage: Eukaryota > Metazoa > Chordata > Ceratodontiformes > Protopteridae > Protopterus > Protopterus annectens. The sequence continues at coordinate 730,671,652 of NC_056750.1, forward strand.
TGCATTTAACAAGGTAAAGATGATTGGTTTCACATTTTTGCATAACTGTCCTATGTTAAAACAAAGCTATTAAAAATGATCTGTCACACCAACATTGTTATCTGTCTCATTTTCATTATAAAAATTTTAAATTTTATTTAATGTTAATGATGTACCTACTTTGAAGAAGAAAACACTTTCTCTACTTTGGACAACACCTGCAGTTGCAAGGAAAATTATAAAGAGAAATGGAAATCCACTGCTGCACCATGGGATCAGGGTGAGATCAATTTCATAGATATTGAAACCTATACTAAAGATTCAATATTTAAAATAAACGAACTAGTTAGATCATGATTATATTTTTTTAACTGGAAATGTTTACATTTGAGTGTTTTACAAAATGGCAATACTCTTTCATCTTAATCCTTCCCATTTCTTTATTTTACACAATATCACATTTGTATACCTACAAAATTTTATTTTAGAAACTCTACACTAAAGCATAAAATGTGTGTATATATATATATATATATATATATATATATATATATGTATGTATGTATCTATGTGTATATATATATATATATATATATATATATATATATATATATATATATATATATATATATATATATATATATATATATATATATATATATATATTCTTGCCAATGTTGACACTAAAACTTGTTTGGATCTTTAATTCCTTTTTGTATCTCCACTTTTCTTGATCATGTCCCTAAAAACATATTTATCTCTTGGAAACCAAAACTTTCCATTTGTTGGCCACACTATATTAAAGAAGAAATGTAGTAACTTATAAAGGATTTTGACTTTGATTCTTATGACTGGTTACTGCTAGAGACTGGGATTGCTAATTCCCATAATCTTTGGAAAATCCTCAGTAACTGTTTTTTAAAGAAACTCCTATATTAATTATTTATATAAAATTACATACAATACATCTTAAATTTGAAATCTTAACCTCAAAATTATATAAAGTCTTAATAAAGTGTAAGACTAGATCCACAATATAAAAATTTGGAGTCGTATGGCTCATATTTCTTCTTGTCCTATGAACACAAATCTCAGATTTTACCATCCGTCAAACTTACATCTTAGTCGGAATACAGCAATTTATTTACCTGGATATTTTTGCATGGATCATTCCTAAATCCAAATAAGTTAGCAAAATTTGGTAAAACCAAGAATACCTTTTACTGAAGATGCATGCAAGAAGGTAAAGCTGACAGGTTTCACATCTGTTTTAACTGTCCTTTCTGGTGTGACTTAGATGATTTTTAAAAATCTCTCTACTTTTGACTATACTTCTGGCTGTAAGTTTAAGTAGAAAATGGAAATCCATTTTTGCACCACTATTTGAGGACTTTATATCCTTTCTAAAGGAGACAGTTAATAAGGAAACTAAAGTCTAAGAACACAGGATCCATAATAAACCATTCATCAACAATCCTTGGAAGAAAGTGGTACATCTCATTGACATTCTTCAGATAGATCCTGACTCTTTTCAATGAAAATTGGAGGGTTTTTTTTTATTTTCTGTAGTTATCTCTCTGGGGATAGAATATTTAGATATATTTCACATCTTTGTACATCTAGCATATAGTGTATATGGCTATTATTTCTAATAGCTATTATTATAATGTATTCATTCACTACCTTATTAACCGAAAAAAGACAAAAAACTATAGGCTTTGCAGCACATGCAGAAGAAAATAAAACTATTTTTCTGTAATGCATTGAAGTGTTGGTTATTTTCATGTAATGTGCTGACAGGTTTCAGTTCAATGCATTTATATCCATGAGGCAATCACACATTTCTATTGCATTTACATATTTATAGATTGATTTCTAAGAAATGTATATAAAAATATATATATTATTGAAGGCATCTTTCAGTGGGATGCAGGTAGAGTGCTGTAAATTTGTAATTTTCTACAATGCAGAATGTATTTCTTTTCATTGATGTAACCATTCGTTATCAAAATCTAAATGCATGATATTAAACAAAAAGAAAATGTACACATCTAAAAATGACATTATTGGAAAACAAACAAATTCCCTTGGTTATATCGGCATAGTCCTTCTTAGATCTATAGACGAGACAATAACAGCCAATTATAATATTATAAAATAATAAAAAATAACATTGACAAATGAAATAAAGTTTTCACCTCCTTTGAATATGGACTTTAATTAATAAAAATGCTTCTAATACCATATACAGCTCAACCCTATCTATTTTTCAGAAAACAATTACCTTATTAATGTTATACATAAGACCTTATTAAAATTCATATGGTTCCCTAATAGAAATAGAATCGTTTTTTTACCACATAGACAGTGGGATTAGGGAGGGATTAATTCCTCAGATATTGAAACCTACATCAAAGCTTGAATATTTGAAATCATCTTGGACTGGGTAGATCCAGTTTATATTTCTAACTGGAAATACTTTACATTTAAGTATTTCACAAAATGACACAAATCATTCAGCTATGTTCTCCTTAAAGTAACAGACAAATAAATTATTGCACATTCTTTTTTTTATTTTACACAATATCGTATTTCTATACCTACAAAATTTAATTTTATAAATTTGACACTTAACAGCTTTAAAAAATATTCTTGCCAATGTTGACAGTAAAATCTAGACTGAATTTTAATTCCCTTTAGTATCACCTTTTTTGATAAATTCCATAAAAAACATATTTACTTCTTGCGAAGCAAAACATTTCATTTGCTGGCAACACTATATTAAAGAACAAGAAATTCATCAACATATAAAGGATTTTGATGTGGAATATGACCTGTACTGCTACAAACTGTGATTGCCGATTCCCATAATCTTTGTTAAATCCTTGGAAACAGTTTCTAAAGAAACTCCTATATTAATAAATTGCTTATAAGAAATCATCTACAATAAATCTAAAATCTGACATCCTATCTCAGAATGATATAAAATCTTAATGAAATGCAAGACAACACCAAAATACAAAAATTTGGACTCATATTACTATGGATCATAGTTTGTCCCATGAGCACAAATCTCAAATGTAATCATCCAAACTTACATTTTGGTCTAGATATTGGAGTATGTTTACCAGAAATTTTTACATAGAGCATTCCTAACTCCAAATATGTTAGCTAAATTTGGTAAAATGAAGAATGTCTCTTATTGGAGATGCATTTGACAATGTAAAGTCGATTGGTTCCCCACTTTTTATAACTGTCCTTTGTTAAAACAATTTTGGTGAGACTTGGATGATTTGTAGAGTTTTGTTTTCTGACTTATTTTCATTATCAACATATTTAATTGTATTTAATGTTAACAATGCCCTTCTTTGAATAAGGATAACCTTTCTTTACTTTCAACTATACCTGTGGTTGCAAGGAAAAGTATAATTAGCAAATGGAAATACAATACTGCACTACTTTTTGAAGAGTCAAATAACACAGGAGCTATCTTAAAGCATTCTTCAATAGTCTATGGAAGAAAGTGATATTTCTCATTGACATTCTTCAAATAAGGCCTTACACTGTTGGCAATTTGCATATAATATGCTGTCAGATTGCTGTTCATTTATATCCACGAGGGAATTACACATTTCTATTCATTTTACATATTTATAGACAGACATCTAAGAAACGTTTATAAGGATATATAGCATATTACTGAAGGCTTCGTTCACTGGAATTTCTTCACACATTAGGGATCAGAGAGGCATTAATTTCTCAGATATTGAAACCTATATCAAAGCTTCAATATTTAAAATTATATTAAAGTGAGTAGATCCAGATATTTCTAACTGGAAATATTTGCATTTAAGTATTTTACAAAATGGCAATCTTTCAGCTAACTTCTCCTTAAAATATCAGACAAATTCTTGCACTTTCTTTATTTTACACAAACTAATATTTATATACCTACAAAACCCTATGCTTAGCAATTTTAAAAAAATATTCTTACCAATGTTGACACTAAAATCTAGTTTGATGCTTTAATTTTATTTTTATTTGACCATTTTTTGATAAAGTCATTAAGAACATATTTATTTCTTGGGACTGAACTATTTTCATTTGTTGCAACAAGTTAAAATAAATCAATTAACTTATAAAGGATTTTAATTTGGATTCTTATGACTGGTTACAGCTACAAAGTGGGATAGCTCATTCCACTCTTAAAAAGGGGTTACTAAGAATTTTACAAAGTCCTCTATTAATAAATTATTTATATGAAATCATCTACAGTAAATATAAAATTGGAAATCTTACCTCAAAATTATATAAAATCTCAATAAAATATAAGACAAAACCACAAGATAAATATTGGAATCATATTACTATGGGTCATATATCTTATTTGTCTCATGAGAACAAATCTCAAATTTTATCATCAGTTGAACTTGAATCTTGGTTACAATATTGGAGTATATTTGCTTGGAAATGTTTGCATAGAACATTGCTAACTCCAAATAAGTTAGCTAAATTTGGTAAAACCAAGAATCTCTCTTTTGGAGATGCATGCAAAAACATAATGCTAATTGGTTTCACATCTTTTATAACTGTCCTTTGTTAAAATAATTTTGGTGCGACTCACATGATGGCAAACAACAAACTAAAAACTTACAACAATAAAGAGTAGACTGTAACAAAAACAATGTACTGGATCATAAAATAAATAAATAGTGACACAAGTGGCACAACTAAGCACTTTCATCTTGAGTCAAGTAACAAGACTTCATCAGAGTAAACTTTTACAGATTTAGAATGTTTAAATATATTGAAATATCCATAGTCTGCCAATAATGTGAACTGATTAACCAGTTTCAAAATTTAAATTTCCAGATACCTTCCTGAATCCTAGTGAAAGATGCCTTCAGTAATATGATATATATACATTTCTTAAATATCTATCTATAAATATGTAAAATGACTAGAAATGTGTGATTGCTTCATGGAAATAAATGAACTAAACAGAAACCTGTCATCATATTACATGAAAATAGCCAAAAGAGGAATGCCTTACAACAAACTTATTTTATTTTCCTCTATATATACTGCGGTGCCTATACTTTACTTTGTCTTTTTTTCTGTTACCATGATAATGAAATAATACATTATAATATAGTACTATTTGAAATAATACCCAAATAAACTAGTTACACTGTGTACAAAGGCCTGAAATAGACTGAAATATTATATTCCTAGATAGTTAAATGAAGAAAATATATAAACAACTTCAGTTTTCATTAGAGAGAGTCAGGATCTACCAATGATTGTCAGTGAGAGATGTCACTTTCTTCCAAGGATTGTTGACAACTGGTTTAAGATGTATCCTGTGTTGTCTGACTTTACTGTTTTCTTTAAAATGTTAAAAAAGTCTTCAAAAGGTGGTGCAACAAAGGATTTCCATTGTCTAATTGTATTTTTTCTTGCAACCTCAAGTATAGTCCAAAGTACAGAAAGGTTGTCCTTATTCAAAGCAGGGCCATCATTAACATTAAATAAAAAATTCTGATAATGTGAATGAGTCAGAAAACAAAGCTTTTAAAAATCATCTAAGGGACACCAGAATTGTAAGAGTGTTATAAAATATGAAACCAATCACCTTACATTCTTGCACGGATATGAGATAATAAGAGAATTTCTTAGTTTTACAAACTTTAGCTAACTTATTTGGAGCTAGGAATGTTATATGGAAAAACTTCCAGGTAAATATACTCCAATATTCTGACCAACATGTAAGTCAGATGATAAAATTTGAGATTTGTACTGATAGGACAAACAGAAAATATGACCCACGGTAATATGATTTCAATATTTGTTTTCTGGTTTTGTCTTATATTTTATTAAGATTTTATATAATTTTGAGGTAAAATTTTAAAATTTTAGATTTATTAAAGATTATTTCATATAAATAATTCATGTATACTGGCCATTATTGAAAAATGCATTACTAAGTATTTTACACGGATCATGGGAATGAGCTATCACTCTTAGTAGCAGTAACCAGTCATCAGAGTTGAAATAAAAATCTTTTATCAGTTGATGAATTTCTTTAGCTCTGAGTTCTTTAACATAGTGTTGCCAACAAATGGAATGTTTTGTTTCCCAAGAAAGAAATGTGTAGACTTTATCATTTTGTTAAATATTTAATGTAAAGCATTTCCAGTTAGAAATATAATTTGGATTGCCCTGATTCAAGATGATTTCAAATACTGAAGCTTTGATATAGGTTTCAATATTTGGCCAATTAATCCCTCCCTCATCCCAGGGTCTAATGTGGTAAAATAGCTATTCTATTTTATTAAGGAACCATAGGAAGTTTTAAAACATCTTATTTATGACATTAAGGTGACTTTTTATGGTATAATAGATAGGGGCCTAAGCCATATATAGTATATTGGTTAGTAGAATTCTTTGTATTAATTGAAGTCTGTCTTTCAAGGAGATAAAGAATAACACTGATAAATGGAATACACTTTTCATAATTTTTTGTAATTTTATATTATTATACTTAGCTGTTTTTGTCTCTTCTATAAATCTAAGTAATTTATTTAGATTTTAATAGGGAATGGTTACATCGCTGAAAAAATGCATTCAGCAGTATACACCATTGTGAACTTATGGCACCCTTCCTAAATCCCAGTGAAAGATGCCTTCAGTAACATGACATAGATCCTTTTATACATTTCTTAGATATCTGTCTACAAATATGTAAAATGACTAGAAATTTGTAATTGCCTCATAGATATAAATGAAACCTGATAGCATAGTACATGAAAATAGCAAACAGTGCAATGCCTTACAGCAAAATGGTTTTAATTCTCCCCTATATGTACTGCAATGTCTTTACTTTCCTTTCTTGTCTTTTTTTCTGTTAACAAGGTAATGAATTAAAACACTATAATAATTATTAGAAATAATAACCAAATGAACTATATACAATATGTGCAAAGACCCAAAATACATATAGATATTACATTCCTAGACATCGAAATAAAGAAAATACATAATGCATATTTTCATTAAAGGTAGTCAGGATCCAGCTGATGAATGTCAACAAGAGATATCAGATTCTTCCAAGGATGGTTGTTGAATGGTTTATGATGAATCCTGTGTTCTTTGACTTTAATTTCCTTTGGAGCTCTTTTCTTTAAATAGGATAAAAAAATCAAAAAGTGGTGCACCAGTGGATTAAAATTGTCTAGTCATATTTTTCCTTCCAACCACAAGTACAGTCCAAAGAAGAGAAATGTTATCCTTATTCAAAGCAGTGCCATCATTAACATTAAATAAATTAAAGATTTTGATAATGAAAATGAGTCAGAAATTGAAGCTTTAAAAAAGAATCTAAGTTGCACCAAAATTGTTTTAACAATGGACAGTTATAAACACGTGAAACCAATCAGCTTTACATTTGTGCATACATCTCCAATAAGAGAGATTCTTTTTTTGCCAAATTTAGCTAAGTTAGTTGGAGTTAGGAATGATCTATGAACGAACTCAAAGTAAATATACTTTAATTTTGTGACAAAGATGAAAGGTTGATAGATGATACAATTTTGATTTGCACTTATGTGACAAGCAAGAAATGTGACCCATAGTCATAGGATTTTTCTTGTGGTTTAGTCTTATATCTTATTAAGATTGTATGTCATTTTGAGGTAGGATTTCCAATTTTAGATTTACTGTAGATAATTTCATAAAAATTATTCATTAATATAGATTTAAAAAAAAAAAAAGTTACTAAGGATTTTACAGAGATCATGGGAAAGACGTATCACACTATGTGACAGTAACCAGTCATAAGAATTCAAATCAGAATCCTTTATAATCTAAATAATTTTTTTAACTGTGAGTTATTTAATACAGTGTTGTCATCGAATGACATGTTCTGTTTCCCAAGAAATTAATATGTTCATATGGAGTTTATAAAAATAGTGATACTAATGGGAATTCAAGCTTCAATTTATACTTTAGTGTCAACATTGACAAGTATAATTTTTTAAAGCTGTTAAGTATAGAGTCTATACAATTAAGCTTTGTAGGTTTAGAAATATGTTGCTGTGTAAAATAACAAATATGCAATACTATGTCTGATCTTTTAAGGAGAAGGTATTTCACGAAATGAAAATCAAAGTATTTCCAGTTAAAAATATAATTTGGATCTACCCAGTTCAAGAAGATTTAAAACATTAAAGCTTTGATATAGGTTTCAACATCTGGGAAATTAATCCCTCCCTCATCCCAGGGTCTAATGTGGTAAAAATGCTATTGTACTTCTATTAGGGAACCATAGGAATTTTAATAACATCTTATTTATGAGATTAATAAGGTGATTTTTTTTCTGGAACAATCACTAGGGCTTCAGCTTTATCTGGTATGTTGAATGGTAGAATCCTATTTATTAACTGAAATCTATTTTCAAAGTATATGAACGTTTATTCATTTATCAGTGTTAATCTTTTTTATTTTTATATTATTATAATCAGCTGTTAATGTCTCCTCTATAGAAGTAGGACTATACTGAGATAGTCAAGGAAATTTCTTTTTGTTTTCCAATAATGTGATTACAAATTTCTACCTTTCTTTTTTGTTTAATATCATATATTAAGATTTTGATAGTGAATGCTTACATCAATGAAAACAAATACATTCCGCAGTGTACAACATTGCCATTTTACTGCACCCTTCATAAAACCCACTGAAAGATGCCTTCAATAATATGATATAGATCTTTATATATGTTTCTTAGAAAACTGTCTATAAATATGTAAATTGAATAGAAATGTGTGATTGCCTAATGGATAAAAATGAACTTTACAGAAACCTGGCAGCATATTACATGAAAATAGCCAACAGTGCAATGTGTTACAGCAAAATGTTTTATTTTCTCTTGCATGTGCTGCAATGCCTATACTTTGTTTTTTGTCTTTTTCCCATTAACAAGTTAATGAATACATAATAATATAATAACTATTAGAAACAATAACCAAATAAACTATATACAAGATGTACACAGGCAAGAAAAACTTGTAGATATTCCATTTCTAGAGAGATAAATACAGAAAATAAACAACTTCAGTTTTCGTTAAAAAGAGTCAGGATCAATTTGAAGAATGTCAATGAGATGTATCACTTTCTTTCAAGGATTTCTGATGAATGGTTTAAGATGGATTATGTGTTCTAGTTTTCTTATGACCTGTTTCCTTTAGAAAGGATAAAAAGTCTTCAAATAGTGGTGTAGAAATAGTTATATTTAGATTTTGATTCTGAGTGGTTACATTATAATAATGTAATAGCTATTAGAAATAATAACCAAACAAATGATATCCAATGTGTACAAAAATCTGAAATAGATTTTAATATTACATTACTAGATAGATAAAGAAAGACAATATATTTATAATTTCAATTTTCATTAAACAGAGTCAGAATCTAGCTGAAGAATTTCAATCAGAGATATCACTTTATTCCAAAGATTTTTAATGAATGGTTTAACATGGATCCTGTGTTCTTTGACTTTAGTTTCATTATGAGCTGTTTCCATTAAACATGATAAAATGTCTTCAAAAAGTGGTGCAGCAGTGGATTTCCAATTTCTAGTTATACTTTTCGCTGCATCCACAGGTATACTCCAAAGTAGAGACAGTTTATCTTTATTCAAAGAATGGTAATCATTAGCATAAAATCAAATCAAAGGTTTTGATACTGAAAATGAGTCACATAACAAAACTTTTAAAAATCACCTAAGAAACTGTTTTAACAAAGGATGGTTTTAAAAAAAATTTGAAACCACCCAGCTTTACATTCATGCATGCATCTTCAGTAAGAGTTATTATTGGTTTTAACAAATTTAGCTAACTTATTTGGAGTTAGGAATATTCTATGCAATAATTTCCAGGTATATTTACTACAATGTTGTGACCAGTTCAACGGATGATAACATTTGAGATTTGCACTCACAGGACAAACAAGAAATATAACCCATATTAATATGATTCTGATATATATATATATATATATATATATATATATATATATATATATATATATTAGTCGTTTTGTGTTATATTTTATTAAAATTGTATATAATTTTGAGGTAAGATTTCAAATGTCAGATGTATTATAAATGATTTCATATAAATAATTTATTAATATAGGAGTTTCTTTAAAAATCAGTTACAAAGGAGTTTACAAACATCATGGGTATAAGTTATGGCACTTTATAGGAGTAACCAGTCATAAGAATGGAAACCAAAACTTATGGGTTCATACATTTCTTTAATTCTGGGTTCTTTAATAATGTATTGCCAACAAATGAAATGTTTTGCTTGCCAAGAACTAAATATTTTCTTATGGACTTTATCAGAACATTAGTGATACTAAAGGGAATTAAAGCTTTAAATTATATTTTTCATAAACATTGGCAAGAGCATTTTTTTAAATTAAGTACAGAATTTTTAAAATTAAATTATCTAGATGTGGAAATATGAGATTGTGTAAAATAAAGTGCAAGAATTTATATAGAGATTAAGTATAGTGAATTTATATATGTATATATTATTATATAAATATAATTTACATATAGAGGAAAATAAAAGCATTTTGCTGTAAAGCTTTGCACTGTTGACTATTTTCATGTAATATGCTGACAGGTTTCTGTTCAGTTCATTTACATCTATAAGGTAATTACAAATTTCTATTCATTTTACATACTTATAGCTAGATATCTAAGAATTTTATATAAGGATCTACGCATACTATTTTAGGCATCTTTCACTGGGATTCAGAAAGGGTGTTGTAATTTGACAGTGGTTTGCATTGCCAAATGCATTTGTTTTCAAAGATGTAACCATGTATATCAAAATCTAAATTCATGATATTAAACAAAAAGGAAAAAGTCCACATTTGTCAAACTCACACTATTGGAAACAAACAAATTCCTTTGATTATCTGGATATAGTCCAACTTGGATCTATACAAGAGACAATAACAGCTAATTATAATAACATTATAAAAATAATAAAAGTATAACACTGATAAATGGAATAACCTTTTCATCTCCTTTGAGATAGACTTGAATTAATAAAAATGATTCTTCTACCCAATATACTATATTCAGCTGAAGCCCTATTTCTAAAAAAAAAAAAAAAAAAAAAAAAAACCTTATTAATTACATACATAAGCTCTTATTTAAATTCATATGGTTCTCTAATAGAAATAGAATAGCTTACCTTCACCACATTACACCATGAGATCAGACAGAGACTAGTTTCCCATATATTAAAACCTATATCAAACCTTTAATATGTAATATCATCTTGAATTGGGTAGATCCAAATTATATTTCTGACTGCAAATCTTTATATTTGAGTATTTTACAAAATTACAATAATCTTTCAACTAACTTCTCCTTAAAAGATCAGGCAAATAAAATCTTGCACTTTCTTTATTTTATCCAATATATTAAATACTTATAAAATTTAATTATATAAACTTAAAAAATGTAAATATATATATATATATATATATATATATATTCTTGCCAGTATTAACACTAAAATCTGCTTTGAAGCGTTAGTTCCTTTCAGTATCACCATTTTTATACAGTCCATAAGAACAATTTATTTGATGGGAAGCAAAACATTTCATTTGTTGGTGTATTAAAGAACTTAGAGTTAAAGAAGTTCATCAACCTATAAAGGATTTTCATTTGGATTCTCATGACTGGTTACTGCTACAAAGTGTGATAGCTCATTCCTATGATCTTTGTAAAATCCTTAGAAACACACTTTTAAAGGAACTCCTATACTAATAAATAATGTATATGAAATCATCTATAATAAATCTAATATTGTAAGTCTTCCCTCAAAATTATATAAAATCTTAAAATATACGACAAAACCCCAATATAAATATTGGAATTATATTATTATGGATCATATTTCTTGTTTGTCCCATGAGTCCAAATCTCAAATTTTATCATCCGTCAAATTTACATCTTGGTCAAAATATTGGAGTATATTTACCTGGAAATTTTTGCATACAGCAGTCCCAACTCCAAATAATGAATTTGGTAAAACCAAGAAAATCTCTTATTGGAGATGCATTCAAGAATGTAAAGCTGATTGGTTTCACATTTTTTATAACTGTCTTTTGTTAAATAATTTTGGTATGACTTAAATGATTTTTAAAAGCTTTGTCTTCTGACTGATTTGCATTATCAACAGCTTTAATTTTAATCAATGATAATGATTGCCCTGCTTTGAATAAGGATAACCTTTTTCTACTTAGGACTGTACTTGCAGTTGCAAGAAAAAGTATAACTAGAAAATTGAAATCTACTGCACCACCACTTTTTGTAGATGTTTTATCCTTTTTAATGGAAACAGCTCATAAGGAAACAAAATCAAAGAACAAAGGACCATCTTAAAACATTCTTCAACAATCCTTGAAAGAAAGTGATATCTCTCATCACAGTTTTCAGCAACATCTTGAGTTTCTTTACAGATAACTGAAGTTGTGTATGTATTTTGTTTATTTAATTCTCTAGGAATATAACATTTAAATCTAATTCAGGTCTTTGTACATACTGTATCTAGTTTATTTGGTTATTATTTTCAATAGTTAGTATATTACTATAATGGATTCATTCATTACCTTGTTAAATGATAAAAGACAAAAAAAAAGGAACGTATAGGAATTGCAGTACATATACAGGAAAACAAAACCAGTTTGATATACATCATTGCACTGTTGGCTATTTTCATGTATTATGTTGTCAGGTTTCTTTTCGTTTATATCCATGAGGCATATACACATTTTTATTAATTTCAGATATTTATAGATAGATACCTAGGAAATGCATATATTGATCTATGTCATATTATTCAATACATCTTTCACTGAGATTCAGGAAGGGTGCCTTATGCCAACAATTCTGAGCATTGCCAAATGTACTACTTTTATTTTCAGTGATGCAGCCATTCACTATCAAAATTGAAATACATGATACTAAGCAAAAAGGAAAGAAATAAAAATATGTAAAAAATACATTATTGGCAAACAAATTCCCTTGATTATCTGGGTATAGTCCTACTTATATCTATAGCACAGAGCAGAATAATAGCTAATTAAAATAACAGTATACAAATAATAAAGAATAACACTGATAAAAGTTATGTACTTTTAATTTTCTTTCAAGATAGACTTCAATTAATAAAAAGGAATCTACTACCCAATATACTATATATAGCTTAAGCCCTATCTATTTTTCCATAAAAAAATCACCTTATTAATGTCATAAATAAGATCTTAATAAACTTCCTATGGTTCCCTAATAGAAATAGAAAAGCCTTTTTACCACATTAGTCCCTGGGATCGGGGGGGGGGGTTAATTTCCCAGATACTGAAACCCACATCAAAGCTTCAATATTTGAAATCATTTTGAACTGGGGAGATCCACATTATATTTCTAATTGGAAATCTTTACATAGGAGTATTTTACAAAATTACAATAATCATTCTGCTAACTTCTCATTAACTCATTACATCAACGATTCCAAAACCATGTTATGTACAAGTGCATATAAGGAGATATTAACTGTTGTTTTTATATTAGTTTAAATCAATATATTTTTCACTTTTTTCTAAATATCTCAACAACCAACACAGCCAGAACTCCTTAGCCTCATATGAAAGCTCGCAGCTAGACAAATAAAGTTCTGCTCAAAGTATGTGTGTAAGTTGTTTACAAAAATATTATAAACATAACAGTTATTGTGTTTACTGTGAATTATAAAATTCAGTTTTAAGACAGAGAACCTAAAGAGTACTACCACTATAAAAATAATTTGTGTAGAAGGGTTTTTCATTTATACTTCTTGGGTTCCAGTGATATGAACATTTGTTTGAAATGTCAGGACATAATTTGATTCTGTCAAAAGGCTTAAACACCACCAACTGGAAGTTACAGTGCAAACTTCCTGAGCTCTATTGGAGTTAATGAGTTAAATAAATTAGACAAATACATTTTTGCACATTCTGCATTTTACACAATATCATATTTATTTTCTATACTTACAAACGTTAATTTTATAAACTCTATACTTAACAACTTTAAAAGATTATTCTTGCCAATGTTAACACTAATATCTGGTTTGAAGCTTTAATTTCCTTTAGTAACAACAATGTTTTGATAAAGTCCATAAGAAAATATTTAGTTATTGGGAAGCAGAAACATTTCATTTGTTGGCAACAGCATATTAAAAATTCAGAGATAAAGAAATTAACTTATAAAGGATTGTGATTTGGATTCTTGTGACTGGTTACTACTACACAGTGCCATAGGTGATACCCATAATCTTTGTAAAATCCTTAGTAACTGTAAGATTTGATAATACTCTACTGTATCATAATTAGTTGAAAAAAACTGTATACAATAAGACTGAGAAACAAAGGTCTTAATTACCCATGCTCGTGCTGAATAGGTGTCAATCTCTCCCTTATGTACCAAGACTTTTGCACTTTTAAGAATTAATTCTCTAAACACTGTAGTTCATTTAATAAGGTTTTGTTAAATGTTAATGTTAAATGTTAACACTATCCAAATACTCTCTCCATTAACAGTACTGATAAACAATTCAAGTTGCTCTATGTCATATTCTGATTGTTCTCAACAACGAAAACTGGCATAATCTGTAGATGACCTGTTTTCTGTACTCATGCTCTAGTGTTAGACATCTTCTCTGAAGTAACAGGTTGAATGAACTTACTAACCTTACTGCCCTGCTATCCTGAACACAGCATATTATATTGCTTTAGTCTCGTAAATTTTCTTATTTATGTTTCTTAACCTTGGTGTCAGTCTCTGTATGTGCTTTATTAAGCAACATTCTGTAGCTGATCTTTTCTTTGAGAAAAGACCATTCTGTCTGCACAATTTATGCTTATCTTTCCTTTGAAATAAACTGTCTTTTCATGCTTGGCCAGCAAAATTATTTTTCTTTCTGCTTAACTGTCTTTTATGCATAAACATTTGCATTTTTAACAGGTATAATCTGATACAATTGCTTATTGCTCTGACTTTATTTACATTTTCTGCATGAAATGAAGCTTTAACAACTATAAACTAGCAGCATTGCTTGCTGTGCTGACTTTATTTACATTTTTCTGCATTAAAATAAACATACATTTTTCTGCATGAAATGAACATTTGCTGCTAATAAGCTCTTGAAAGTCTGTAGACAAACTGATTTTTTACATTAAATGTTAAAACAGCACTTAATTTTGACAATGTAATTTTTAAAATGGTACTGTCACACTGGGGATGCAACAATAATTCTGCTGTTATTCTGCTCCTAGGCTGATTGGCTTTGTTTAAAAATCCAAACTTCAAAGGCGTGCTACTGACTGCAATTACCTTTGACCTTTTAAACCCTGATAGCATGAAAACTGTCATGAGTAATGTATGGTCTCCCATCCTTTTTAACATGGAATAAAGTTAAATACACCAACTGATTTGGTGCTGAATTATTATAACCTTTATACATATTTTGAAAATCTGGTATGTCACTGGCAACATTAAATTGAGCTACAGCATACTTTTGAATATCCTTTAGACTCAGACTTTGTACATTACTTACGTCATTTGTATTTGAAAAGCTAACAATATTTAAATCAGTAATCTGTTCCGCTGTATTGAAAACAACAGGAACTAAGTCATTGATACCAGCTTTTACAAACTTGTGTTTTTATGTCCAGTATTTAGGACATTTTATTTTTACATGCAAAAAAAAAAACATTTAACTGCTGGGATTGATGGAGTTTGTTTAACTGCTGCAATATCAGTATTTACAAGAAAAAATGTAATCCTGACAGCTGATGCTTGCAAAATCTGTTTCTGACTCATGACTAAATGGACAGTTTTTCTAAGGTCTTTGCTGTAGCACTTGCATTAAACTTGATAGTTGTATCAAGTTTCTGAACTTATTTTAAATGAAAATCAAAGTAATAATGTAACACTGTGCATTTTGCACCTATATACAATCAATTTTAATTGTTTACATTTTGTCTCGTGACCCTTAGATTTTAACAAACTGTTCAGTGAGTGAAACTCCACCCACTGTCTCACCATAACTGTTTCTTTAGATGACGTTATTTAACTTTTTATTAGTACTAATTGCTGCTAAAGTTATGTAAGAAGAATGTGTTATTACTGTCTACAATATTTTGGATAAATAGTAAAACTGTAAATGCATTAAAATGGATGCTATATAGCCCTATGACATAATTCAGCTTGCTAGGTTGACTGTAATCTGTGCTGAGGTACTTGGCAAACTCCCATCTCTGTATAAAACATATATAGTCTTAAGCTTATTACATAATGTACTCTTTTATACATAGGATCTGAATTTTTAACTGTGCTGTCACTTTTACAATGTAGCACTGACTTTGAATTTTACATTCTGTAAACTAGCAAATATTATTTTGTCTCTGTCTATATTACAATATTGTTTATGCACTTAACTAATGACTGCTAAACAAAACAATAATACAAAAAAAATATTTTTCAAACTGTAACTGCAAGCTGTTATTCTGCTAATTAATTTGATTGTTAGTTCTGATATACCTTACAAGACACAGAGGCATACAGTTACCCTTTTTTTAACTGACCATACCCAATATGTCTTTCTGAGCACTTCAGCTGTGTCAGCCAAACTGGAATTTGTTGTATTTTAACCCATATATATGCATGTTTTTGTCATAACCAATTCTTTAAAATCTGTATATTTGCACATATCTCTTTACTGAAGGCTAAACCAGTATATACAGAACTGTTAAACTTTGAACTATTAGCTGCCATAATCTTTGACCTTTAAATTCAGACCAGAACACACTTGTATCTTTTTTATGTGCAACTGAAAATGATTTGTCTGTAAACAATGAAATAACCTTATACAATGATAGGTTAATGCTATGATTTTTAGAGATAGCTACGGAATGTATGTTTTTATTTAGCACTGAAGTCTGTTCTTCAGTTACATCTGCACTTTGATTCCTCTTATCTCGGTCCATGTGCAAACACTGTACTGGAGTTTGAAAATAAGAAACTAGATGAAGTAATGTGAATTTGAAGCATTGCTTGCAGGTTATGTATGTAGACTGTGTTGGCATTTGTAATACTGTAACATACTTCTGCATTCTGAATTGTATGTATCTTGCTCTCAATATTGCAGTACGCAGTATACACCGGGAAATTTTTGCATACAGGATTCCTAACTCTAAATACTTTAACGGTATTTGGTAAAAATGGAATATCTCTTACTGAAAATGCATGAAAGAAGGTAAAGCTGATTATGCTCACTTCTTTATAACTGTCCTTTGTTAAAACAAGTTTGGTGTGACATAGTTGATTTTTTAAAGGTTTGTTATCTGACTCGTTTTCATTACCAAATTCTTTAATTTTATTTAATGTTAAAGATGGCCCTGCTTTGAATAATGATAAACTTTTTCTGCTTAGGACTATACTTGTGGTTGCAAGGCAAAGTATAACTAGAAAATGGAATTCCACTTCTGTACCACTATTTGAAGCCTTTTTATTTTATTTTTTAAAGGAAACATACCATAAGGAAACTAAAGTAAAAGAACATATGATTCATTTTAAACCATTCATCAACAATCCTTGGAAGATAGTGATAAATCTCTTTGACATTCTTCAGATAGATCCTGACTCTTTTCAAAGAAAATTGTAGTTTATTTTCTGTATTTTGCTCTCTAGGAATAGAATATTTACATATAGTTCACGTCTTTGTACATCCTGTATATAGAAGGGACAATAACAGACACATATAATATTAGAAAAACAATACAAAATACATTTTAATGGAATAAACGTTTCATCTCCTTTGAGATAGACTTCAATTAATAAAAATGAATCTTCTACCAAATATGTATGGGTTAAAAAAATAGAATAAATTCCAGTTCAGCTGACGTGCTCAGAAAGACATATTGGGTGTGGTTAGCCCTTTCTATTTTTCCATAAAAAACTCATTAATGACATAAATAAGTTCATATTAAAATTCCTATGGTTCTCTAATAGAAATATAATAGCTTGCCTTTACCACATTGCACCATGGTATCAGGGCAGAATTAATTTCCCACATACTGAAACCTATATCAAACTTCAATATTTAAAATCATCTTGAACTGGGAAGATCCAGATTATATTTCTACATGCAAATATTTACATTAATGTATTTTACAAAATGGCAATAAACTTTCAGCTAACTTCTCCTTAAAAGATCAGGCAAATTCTTGCACTTTCTTTATTTTACACAATATGCTATATATTATTATTATATATATATATTCCTGCCAATGTTAACACTAAAATCTGGTTTGAAACTTTAATTCCTTTTAGTATCACCATATTTTTATACAGTCCATAAGTACATATCCATTTCTTGGGAAGCAAAAAAAAAAATAATAGTAATTTGTTGGCAATACTGTATTAAAGAAGTCAGTGTTAAAGCAATTCATCAACTTATAAAGGACTTTCATTTGGATTCTTATGACTGGTTACTGCTACAAAGTGTAATAGCTCAATGCTATGATCTCTGTAAAATCCTTAGTAACTCACTTTTAAAGAAACTCCCATATTAATAAATTGTTTATATGAAATCATCTACAATAAATTTCCATATTGGAAGTCTTACCTCAAAATTACATAAAATCTTAATAAATATAGGACAAAACCACAGGATAAATATTGGAATCATATTACTATGGATCATATTTCTTGTTTGCCCCATGACTACAAAATCTCACATTCTATCATCAGTCAAACATAAATCTTGGTCAAAATATTGGACTATAATTACCTGGAAAATTTTGCATAGAGCATTCCTAACTCCAAATAAGTTAGCTAATTTTGTTAAAATAAGCAATATCTCTTATTCTAGATGCATGCAAGAATGGAAAGCTGACTGGTTTCACCTTTTTTTAATATCCATTGTTAAAATAATTTTGGCGGGATTGTCAATGATTTTTAAAAGCTTTGTTTTCTGACTCATTTTCATTATCAAAATCTTATTTAATGTTAATGATGGCCCTGCTTTGAATAAGGATAACCTTTCTCTACTTTGGACTATACTCGTGGTTGCAATGAAAAGTATAATAGGAAATGGAAATCCACTGCTGTACTACTTTATGAAGATTTTTTTATCCTTTTTTAAAAGAAACAGCTAAGGAAACTAAAGTCAAACAACACAGGATCCATCTTAAATCATTCATCAGCCATCCTTGCAAATATGGTTTAACATTTTGTATAAATGTCATTTGCAACAACAATTTTGATGTGATTTAGATGATTTTTTTAAAAGCTTTGTTTTCTGACTCATTTTTATTATCAAAATTGTTTATTTAATGTTAATGATGGCCCTGGTTTGAATAAGGACATTCTTTCCCTACTTTGGAATACGTGAGGTTGCAAGGAAAAAGTACAATTAGACAATGGAAATCCTTTGTTACACCACTTTTTGAAGACTTTTGTTATCCTTTTCAACGAAAACAGCCTATAAGGAAACGAAAGTCAATGAACACAGGATCCATCTTAAACCATTCATCAACAATGCTTGGAAGAAAGTGATATCTGCCATTGACATCCATCATTTAGAAACTGACTGCCTTTGAAGAAAATTAAAGTTGTTGATGTTTTTTTCATTTTTTTATCTCTCTATGAATGTAATATCTATATGAATTTCAGGTCGTTGTACATATTGTATATAGTTTATTTGTTTATTTCTAATACTTATTATTATAATGTTTTAATTAATTACCTTGTTAAAGAAAAAAGACAAAAAAGGAAGTATAGGCATTGCAGTACATATAGAGGAAATTAAAACGATTTTGCTGTAAGGCATTGCACTGTCTGCTATTTCCATGCATTATGCTGTCAGGTTTCATTTATATTCATGAGGCAATTATATATTTCTATTCATTTTTACATATTTATAGATGGATACCTAAGAAATGTATATAAGGATCTATATCATATTATGGAAGGCATCTTTCACTGGGATTCGGGAAGGGTGATGTAAATTGACAATGATGTGGATTCTTCAACCATTCACTATGAAAATCTAAATATATGATATTAAATAAAAAGGAAAAAGTACAAATTTGTAAAACTCATACTGGAAAACAAAGAAATTCCATTGATTATCTGGGTATAGTCCTACTTAGATCTCTGGAACAGACAATAACAGCTAATTATAATAATAATATAAAAATAATATAAAATAACACTGATAAATGGAATTCATTTTTCATCTGCTTTGGGATAGATTTCACTTAATCAAAATGATTCTTTTACCCAATAAAGTACATATAGTGCAACCCTGTTTTCCAGAAAAAAGCACCACCTTATTGACATAAATAAGCTTTTATTAAAATTCCTATGATTCTCCTCCTTAAAAGAACAGACAAATCAATTCTTGTACTTTCTTTGCTGTTTTGCACAATATAATATTTCTATATGTACAGAATTTAATTTAATAAACTCTATATGTAACAATTTAAAATATATATATTCTTGCCAAGGTTGACACTAAAATCTGGTTTGAAGCTTTAATTAGCGTCCATTAGTGACCATGTTCTAACATATATAACAAAGCAAAAGAATCATAGTCCTACCAATAACACTTTTATATCCTTTTGTTTAAAAAAATCACTTTCAAGCAGAAAGCTTTCAAAATAAACTAAAGGCCTGTAACTGGTCACCTCTGAAGCAACTCAAACTGGATGAAGCAGTTTCCTACTTTAATACTAAATTCCTACAAATCCTAGATCTCTATGCCCCCCCTTCACTCCTCCCGACCTAGGACCAAAACAGCTCCATGGCTCACACAACAAACCAAGGAAAAAATTTTCCTACGAAACAAAATATGGGCCAAATGGAGAGCCTCTAAGAGCTCTGCAGACCACCTATTCTTTAAACAGCTAAGAAATGCAACCAAAAAGGACCTTATCTTAGACAAAAAAAAACTTTATTTCAACCTTCAACAATCTCATGCTAATAACCCTCAAAAGTTCTGGGCAGGCATTAACAAACTTCTCCAACCAGGTCATACCAAAACTCCTGCCCCATCTTCAATTCCTCATAATAATCCTTTGCAAATAGCTGATGCCTTCAACAATTACTTCACTGAAACTATTCAAGCCCTTGCAAAGACAATACCTCCCATCTCCCCCAGCCCCTTACAAAACATAAGTAGTCAAGTGCCCTCCTTCCATATACAACCTGTAACAACATCCTTTATCTGCAAACTCCTTCATAAACTCAAACCATGTACCCCTTCTGCTGACCGCCTGCCAGCAGAATACCTTCAAATAGCTTCCAATGTCATAGCATATCCCATATCCATCCTTATAAACTGAACAATCATAGAAGGTATCATCCCATCCATATGGAAAGTCTCCCACATTATCCCCTTACATAAAGGAGGCAAATCCACTGATATCTTCAATTTCCGACCAATTGCATTAGTCTCCCCACTAGCCAAAATAATGGAAAAATGGATTCACCATCAACTACTTCAACACCTGCTCCACAATAACTTACTAGCCAACTGCCAACACGGCTTTAGGCCCTTTCATAGTACAACTACCACTCTGCTAACTTTTACTGACTGCATAAATAGGAATCGAAATAACAACTCTCTATCTTCCACATTATTTATTGACTTATCAAAAGCATTTGATATGGTTAACCACAACTTACTGATCAGTGCACTAAAAGCACAATCTCTTGACCCACAAGCAATAATTTGGTTTACATCCTATCTAGAAAATAGACAACAAGCAGTGCTCTGGGACAATAATCTCTCCACACCCCTCCCCATAAACATTGGTGTCCCTCAAGGCTCTATCCTAGGCCCTCTTCTATTTTCCATTTTTATTAATGATCTCAATACTATTTTTCCTCAAGCCATCTGCATACAATATGCCGATGACTCTACTTTAATCTGTTCTCCTAAATCATCAATTTCTCTTCAGATGCTTACTCAAACAGTATTTAACACTGTTGAAAACTGGTTTACCGACCATTGCCTCCTCCAAAACCCCCCAAAAAACAAAATTGTTGCTTTTTGCTCCCACCCAAAAGTCTCCAGTGATCCACTTCACAATTACCTCTAACAATGGAACTACTATTTCCCCAGATACTACCACACGTCTCCTGGGCATCACTATAGATAACCTCAGCTATGATGATCATATCAACAATACTATACAAACTGTCAATAAAAAACTAGGTTCCCTGTATAGAATCAAACCCTACCTCACACCTCTAACCAGAACCACCATGGCCCAGACTCACCTCACTTCTACCCTATTCTATGCTTCTGCTATATACACCAATCTATCAAAACACAATCTAAGCAAGCTTGAAACTAGCTATAACAATATAGCAAGATTTGCCACTGGTACCCCTTTTAGAACCCACCACTGTCACAACATTAAACAACTTGGATGGTCAGAACTACATAACCATCTGCTGTATAATCAACTGGTGATCATACAAAAAATTCCTTATCACCCAAATAATACCCCAATCCTCTCTAGCCTGATCTCCCCTTATAAAAATCTTGCAAGACTTCGTTCAGCAAACAAGTTACTAATTTCCAATATCAAATCTAATAATAAAGCTGGGGACTCACTTTTTACTAACGTTGTGGGCAAAATCTGGAACAAGCTTCCTAGGACACTCACATCTCTCTCATCTACATCTCTCTTTAAGAAACACCTCAAAGAACATCTGAAAAGTCATTGGCTTTGTCCCTGTTCTAAACCTGACTGAACCTTACTTTTCCCCTTATTTTCTCTTCTTGCTATACTCCTTCCTTCTTGACCTTGTCCCCTCTGCAGCATTAATCTATAGAACCTAACTTTATTCTAGCCCTTGTGTATTTCTTTTACTACCTTTCTCACTTTTCTCCCTCTTTGACTTATAAATGACAACACTAGAACCTTAAGTGTACCTGTACTTCATTGTAACTTAAACCTAAGCAAAGACTCTATGCTACCATTCTTCTTCTTAGACACAATTTTTATTTTGTATTACAAACACCATTATTTCTCTTATGCAGCTGAACTTTAGCTCATTTTTAACTGTTGTATCTAGTAATTTTACTATGTTTGGAGCCTATCTCCCTGTGAACTTAGTCATGTTTTAAGTATTGTAGTTTGTAAATTTTTACTATTTTTGGAGCTTAACTCCCTGGGCCTCTACTGAAAATGGACATGTATCCAGCTAGACTAGCCCAGTTAACAAATGTAAAATAAAATAAATAAATAAATAAAATTCCTTTTAATATCATCATTTTGTTCTGTTTGGTAAAGTCTGCACAAATGTATTTCTTTCTTATGAAGCAAAACATTTCATTTTTTGGCAACACTATATTAAAGAATTCAGACTTAACGAACTTCATCAACTTATAAAGGATTCTGATGAGTGGTTACTGCTACAAAGTGCACTTGTTGAATCCCATAATCTTTGTAAAATCCATAGTATCTGCTTTTTTAACAAAACTGCTATATTAATAAATTATGTATAAGAAATAATCTACAATAAAACTAAAATATGAATTCTTATCTCAGAATTATATAAAATATTAATAAAATATAAGACAGCACCACAATATAAAAAATTGGAATCATCTTACTATGGATCATATTTCTTGTTTTTCCCATGGGCACACATCTCAAATTTTATCATCCATCAAACTTACATCTTGGTCATAATATTGCAATATATACTTACCTAAAACTTTTGTATACAGCATTCCTAACTCTAAATAATTTAGCTACATTTTGTAAAACCTTGACATTCTCTTACTTGAAATGCACACAAGAAGGTAAAGCTGATTGGTTTCACTGTTTTTATAACTGTCCTTTGTTAAAACAATTTTGGCATAACTTAGATGATTTTTAAAAGCTTTGTTATCTGTTTCATTTTCATTATAAAAATGTTTAATTTCATTTAATGTTAATGATGGCCCTGCATTGAATAAGGATACATTTTCTCTCCTTTGGACTTTACTTGCGATTGCATGGAAAAGTATAACTAGAAAACTGAAATCCATTGCTGCACATTATTTGTAGGCTGTTTATACTTTTTAAAGGAAACTTAAGTCAAAGAACACAGGCTCCATCTTAAACCATTCATCATCAATCCTTGGAAGAAAGTGATAGATCTCCTTGATATTCGTCAACTAGATCCTGACTCCTTTTAATGCAAATTGAAGTTATGTAATTTATTTATTTACCTATCTATGAATGGAAGATTTAAATCTATTTCAGGGCTTTTTACATTTTGTATATAGTTTATTTAGTTATTATTTCTAATAGTTACTATATTATTATAATATATTAATTCATTACCTTGTTAACAGAAAAAAAATATGCAAAAACAAAGTATAGGTATTGCAGCACATGCAGAAGAAAATAAAACAATTTTGCTGTAAGGCAAGCACTGTTGTCTATTTTTATGTAATATGATGCTAGGTTTCTGCTCAGTTCATTTATATCCATGAGGCAATCACACATTTCAATTCAATTTACATATTTATAGATATGGAAGAAATGCATACTATTGAAGGCTTCTTTCAGTAGGAATCAGGAAGGGTGCTGTATATTGACAATGGTGTATACTGCCAAATGTATTTGTTTTCAGTGGTGTAACCATTTACTATTAAAATGTAAATATATATTATCAGACAAAAGGGAATGCACGCATTTGTAATAATCACATTATTGGAAAAACAAATTCCCTTATTTTTCTGGCTATAGTCCTTAGATCTGTAGAAGAGACAATAACAGCTAATCATAATAATATTACAAACATAAATAATTCCACTGATAAATGGAATAAAGTTATCATCTCCTTTGAGGAAAGACGTCAATTAATAAAAAATGATTATTCTACCTAATATACTATATGTTGCTCAATCCCTATCTATTTTCCAGAATAAAACACCTTATTAAAGACATAAATAAGTTACTAATTAACACTAACAGTTTGCGACACTTAGGTTTACTTAGGGACATTGAAACGAATGTAACATTTTGTTGATTTTTTTAAATATTTAATTATGTAATTAATTTCCTATATTAAGGATGTATGTCACTTTTTAATTTTTTTAATTTTATTTCTCTGTGGAATTACCTTACTTGGCCTGAACATTTGGTGTGACAGTGTGGTAACATGTTGGAGTATATTGTTTTTGTTGCTGTGAGTTTTGGTGCTATGAAAAAGATCTTATTAAACTTCCTAGGGTTCCCTAATAGAAACAGAATAGCTTTTCTTTACCACATCAGACCATGTGATCAGGGATGGATTAATTTGGCAGATATCAAAACCTATATTAAAGCTTCAAACTTTAAAATCATATTGAACTGGATAGATCCAAATGTTATTTCTAACTGGAAATCTTTATATTTAAGCATTTTACAAAATGGTAAAAATTGTTTGGCTAACTTCTGCTTAAAAGTACTTTCTTTGTACACAATAACATATTTCTATACCTACACTGTTAATTTTATTAACTCTGTGCTTACCAATTTAAAATATATTCTTGCCAATTTAACACTAAAATCTGGTTTGAACATATAATTCCCTTTAGTATCACCAATTTTTTAATAATGCCCATAAGAACATATTTAGTTCTTGGGAAGCAAAAACATTTCATTTTTTGGCAGCACTGTATTAAAGGACTAAGAGTTGAAGAAATTCATGAATTTATAAAGTATTTGAATTGGATTCCAATGACTGGTTACTGCTACAAAGTGCCACAGCTGATACCCATGATGTTTGTAAAATTCTTAGTAACTAATTTTTTAAAGAAACTCCTATAGTAATAAAATATTTATATGAGATCATCTACAATAAATTTAAATTGCAAATCTTTCTTCTAAATTTTATAAAAATGTAATAAACGATAAGACAAACGCTCTATATAAATATTGGAATCATATTACTATGGGTCATATTTCTTTGTTTGCCCCTTGAGTACAAATCTCAAATTTTATCATCTATCAACCTTACATCTTGGCCACAATATTGCAATATATTTACCTGGAAATGTTTGCATATACCATTCCTAGCTACAAATAATTTAGCTAAACTCGGTAAAATTTCCAAACCATGGAACTAGCTGATTTTAAATTTTAATTGCATATGTAATGAGCATTGAATTTAAGTCATATGACTACCTTATTTTTTTCTTCCTCACTGTTAATATCTATCAGATTTTTAAGTCTTTAGTTTGCTATGCTACCTGTGTATAAGACTAAGCATCATAATTGCACTTTCATTGTATACAATGGAACTACCTGCTACTACTGTAAGAACTGTGTTCTAGAAGCATTGTTATATAAAATTATCGGTCTTGTCTCCACTTTACCAATTTATTCTGTTTGTTTCTTTACCATTATGAATGTCTGTTACTATTTTTTTCTTTATTGTATTATACAATTGCCTTTCTTCTAACAAAATAGACTACTAACAATGGAGATTTTCTCCACGGGCTTCCACTGAAAAAGGGTTTTATGCCCAGTCAGACTCTCCCAGTACACAAATGTAAAATAAATAATAAATAAAACCGAGAATATACCTTATTGGAGATGCATGCAATTAGGTAAAGCTGATTGGTTTCACATTTATTATAACTGTTGTTTTTATTTAAACAATTTTGCAGTGACTTAAATTATTTTAAAAGCTTTATCTAACTGATTTTCATTATCAAAATCTTTAGTTTTATTTAATGCTAATGATGGCCTTACTTTGCTTAAGGTTAAACTTTCTCTACTTTGGATTATATTTGTGGATGCAAGGAAACGTTTAACTAGAAAATTGAAATCCATTGCTGCATACTATTTGAAGACATTTTATCTTTTTTTAAAGGAAACTGCTATAAGGAAAGTAAAGTCAAAGAACACGGGATCCATCTTAAACAATTCATCAAAAATCCTTGGAAGAACATGATGTATCTGAATGACATTCTTCAGCTAGATCCTGACTCTTTAAAATGCAAACTGAAGTTGTTTATTTTCTTTATCTATCTAGGAATGCAATATTTAAATCTAATTCAGGTATTTGTACATAGTTTATTCAGTTATTATTTCAAACCCTTATTATATTATAATGTATTATTTAATTATCTTGTTAACAGAAAAAAGACAAAAAAGAAAGTGGCTATTTTTATGTAATCTGCTGCCATGTTTTTGTTCAGTTCATTTATATCCATGAGGCAATCCCACATTTCTATTCAGTTTACAAATTTTTAGAAAGATATCTGATTACTTTACATAAAGATCTATATCATATTATTGAAGGCATCTTTCACTGGGATTCAGGTAGAGTGCTGTAAATTGACAATACTCTAAACTGCAGAATGTATTTATTTTTAGTGATGTAAATTCACTATCAAAATCTAAATCCATGATATTAAACATAAAGGAAAAAGTACAAATTTGTAAAAATGATATTATTGGAAAATAAACAAATTCCCTTGATTATCTGTGAATAGTCCTTCTTAGATCTGTAGAAGAGACAATAACAGCTAATTATGGTAATATTACAAATATTATAAAAATAAAGAATACAACTTATAAATGGAATAACATTTTCATCTCTTTTGAAGACAGACTTCAATTAATTAAAATGATTCACTATAGTATATGTAGGTCAAACTGTACCTTTCCAGAAAATGCATTAATTACATAAATAAGAAATAGAATAGCTTTTCTTTACCACATCAGGCCATGAGATCAGTGAAGGATTAATTTCACAGATATCAAACCTATATTAAAGCTTCAGTCTTTATCATCATCTTGAACTGGATAGATACACATTTTATTTCTAACTGGAAATTTTTATATTTAAGTATTTTACAAAATGGTGAAAATCTTTCAGCTAACTTCTCCTTAAAAGATCAGACAAATTCTTGCATGTTCTTTGTTACTGTACACACTAAGCAGATAAAGGTAATAACCATCCTAGCATTTGCTGACCAACAAACCACATTCTTAATGACTAAATACATCACAGCAAAGAAGCCACATAAACTATAGCCCCATGAACCTCCATTTCCTAACAGCAGTTCCTCACAACAAGTCCATCTTGACAACAGCCAAAGTCTGTCAGACTTCACAATGTCAGCCTACTCTAGCCCTTACAACCAATGAACCACTGACCAAAATTTAATAAGTTAATTTAACCTTTTCACCTATGTGACTACAGCACTCACAGCTAAATCCTCTGGGCAACTACAATACTTACAGCTAAATCCTCCCCAATCAGCTTAACTGCCTTATCTTGCTCTCACACCTGATAAATTACTAATTCTTCCCACCAAACTCCTTCCCACAGACAGCTGTAAAACGCATTAACCAATCTGACAATACACTGTCATATTTTACTTATAAAGATGCCCTAAACTCCTGCAGCAATCCTTTAACCTTAACACAACCTGATATACCTTGGCAAACATGAACAAACCCATACCACTGTCATGGTAAACAAATGAAAGTGAACCCTAATCCTCAACAACTCTCACTAACCTACTCCAGATTAAGTTAAAATTTCAAACATTCAATATCCCCAAATGTCTCTCCCTCCATCCTGACATGCAACATGCCACAAATACCACCCCCCAAATTATGCCCCAACCCAACACCTCCTGTAACAGGTGTAACAAATCCAAGTCCTGTGACCAAACTAATCCATCTTCCCAAAGAGCCATCCAAGTGAAAAATCATTCTTCAAAATTTACACATTTCAGGAGCCAATGAACTCTACACATCCTAATCCACCCTTGCGCTGAAACTGCATCCCTTGATTTTTAACTTAAACAATAGCCTGCCTTTTCTATATAATATAAATCTGTTAAGTCACACCACCCATGGCCTGCACTCCCTAGAAAACTCAGAACATTCCAGCCTCTACTCACACAATGGGACCCATGTCCTCACACCTCAACACACCACATATTTGTAATGCTCTCTCAAACCCTTCTGTCTGCCTACTACTGATAAACACAATGGAGAACAGTGCTAAGTTCTCAAATTAATGCAGACCACCGAGTAACCCACCTGCATCTGCACTGACTTTGGTGTGTCTTAATGAACCTACAATAAAATGGCATTACCTTTGACTTCATTCATTGTGTACCACAGCAGTGACCAAAATATCCATTCCACTATAATCCATCACCTTCCAAGTCCACTTCCTTCAAATCACAGACTGATGCTCAGTCTCCCCTTCCCAGTCTGTAAAAGCAAAGAAATGTAAATCTTCTGCACGCAAATAAACCAAACTTTATTAAGAGCTGCCAAAGGTCAACCTCATTCAGCAACCCTATGAAACCTGTACAGCACTATATGGGCCAAAATAACTTACTCCTTAACTGCCTTGATAATGTCTCTGCAAGCAAGTACTACATGAATATATCTGCGCAGTCATTCTTGTCCAACAAACTACATATTCCTCCATTAGAAGTGTGACTTAGAGTACCTCTATAACATAGCCATCCTAACAGCTCATGTTCCTCAAAGTTCACATTCAGGAAGTCCATCACCCATTCCATGTTAACAATTCAACTGATTATCCATATTAACTACAATTGAGTTATACCCTTAAAATCCTATCCTGTGAATGCAATCACATTTCCACCATCCTATGAGCATGGCTGTGATCCTCACCTTAACCATTCAATACTTCTGCCACTACAGAAGATTACAGAGCCTGCAAGGGCTTCTATGTTAAAGAGGAGGCTGTTACATAATATAACTCCCCATACCATTACTAAACTTACCAGTATTAGATGATAAGCGTGTACATAAAGACCAAAAACCCACAAACTTCATTCAACCACTCACTCACACGCACGTAGTCTTCGCAACACATTAGCACCATGCCCTCCTTTAACATCTATGTTAAGCTACCTGTCAGATCTAATGATCCTCAGTTTAAAGAACTGCCTAAATTATGAAATGCATCCATCAATTCTGCCACAACTGGCAGCATACCTCTTAGCTCTTAATACAAGAGTTCGTGAAAAAAATATATAATGGGGGAACAAAGGCCTGAAAATAAGGACAGATTTAACTATTGCTCTGATAAACTTAGAACACTGCTAGCGTAGTAGGGTTAATTTTGCAGATATCAAAAACTGCTGCAAATGGACAATGGTGTACAATACAGTATATATTTGTTTTTAGTAATGTAACCATTCACTATCAAAATCTAAATACATGATATTAAACAAAGGAAAAAAGTACAAATCTGGAAAAATGACAATATTTGAAAACAAATTCCCTTGATTGTCTGGGTAGAGTCCATCTTAGATATGTACAAGAGACTAACAGCTAATTATAATAAGATTATAAAAATAAAGAATACCACTGATAAATGGAATAAAGTCTTCATCTGCTTCGAAGATGGACTTCAATTAATTAAAATGATTCTTCTACACAATATATTATATGTTGCTCAAGCCCTATGATTGCCAGAAAAACACAATATTAATGACATAAGATCGTATTAAACTTCCTTGGGTTACCTAATAGAATTGCTTTTCTTTACCACATCAGACCACAGGATCAGGGAGGGATTAATTTCACAAATATAAAAATATGTACTAAAGATTCAATCTTTAAAATCATCTTGAACTGGATAGATCCAAGGTTTATTTCTAACTGGAAACCTTTATATTTAAGTATTTTACAAAATGGCAAAAATATTTCAGCTAACTTATGCTTAACAGATCAGACAAATTCTTGCACTTGATTTGTTATTGTACACAATAACATATTTCAACACCTACAATTTTAATTTTATAAACTTTGTGCTTACCAATTTAAACACATATGCTTGCTAATTTTGACACTCAAATCTGGTGTGAACCATTTAATCCCCTTTAGTATCACCATTTTGTTTGATAAAGGCCATAAGAACATATTTAGTTTTTGTGAAGCAAAAACATTTCATTTGTTTGCAACACTACATCAAAAAATTAGGAGTTAAAGAAATTCATTAACTTATAAATGATTTGAATTGGATTCTTGTGACTGGTTATTGCTACAAGGTGCCACAGCCGATACTCACGATCTTTGTAAAATTCTTAGTAACTGATTTTTTAATGAAACTTTAATGTATTTATATGAGGTCATCTGCAATAAATTTAAATTGCAAATGCTTCCTCTAAATTATATAAAAATGTAATAAAACATAAGACACAAGCACTATATAAATATTACAATCATATTAATGTGGGTCATATTTCTTTATTTGCCCCTTAAGTACATATCTCAAATTTTATCATCTGTCGAACTTACATCTTGGCCACAATATTGCAGTATATTTACTTGGAAAGTTTTGCACTCCAAACTCAAAATAATTTAGCCAAATTTGTAAAACCCAGAATGTCTCTTACTAGAGATGGGTGCAGGAAGGTAAAGCTGATTGGTTTCACATTTTTATAACTATCTTTTGGAAAACCAATTTTGCAGTGACTTAGATGATTTTTAAAAGCTTTATTCTCTGACTCATTTTCATTATCAAAATCTTTAATTTTATTTAATGTTAATGACAGCCCTACTTTGAATAAGGCTAAACTTTCTCTAGTTTGGACTATATTTGTGGTTGCAAAGAAAAGTAAAAACAGGAAATTGAAACCCATTGCTTCACCACTATTTGAAGATTTTTTGTCATTTTTAAAGGAAACAACTCATAAGGAAACTTGAAGTCAAAGAACACAGGAACAATCTTAAACCATTCAACAAATCCTTGGAAGAAAATGATATATGTTACTGACATTAACCATTAAATCATTCATCAACAATCCTTGGAAGAAAATGATATATGTTACTGATATTAACCATTAAACCATTCATCAACAATCCTTGGAAGAAAGTGATGTATCTTATTGACATTCTTTGGCTAGACCCTGACTCTTTATAATGCAAACTCTAGTTATTTATTTTCTTTATCTATCTAGGAATGGAATATTTAAATCTATTTCAGGTCTTTGTACAAATTGTATATAGTTTATTTAGTTATGATTTCTAATAGTTATTATAATATTATAATGTATTAATCTATTATCTTAACACAAAAAAGACAAAAGCATAGTATAGGCATTGCAGCCCATGCTGAAGAAAAAAAAAAATTTGCTGCAAGTTATTGCACTGTTCGCTATTTTCATGTAATATGCTGTTAGTTCAGTTGACTGATATCCATGAGGCAAGCACACATTTCTATTCAATTTACATATTTATAGATAAGTAAGAAATGTATATAAAGATCTATATCATATTACAGTAGGCATCTTTCAGTGGGATGCAGGAAGTGTGGTTTAAATTGACAATGGTGTACACTGCGGATGTGATGTAACCATTCACTATCAAAATCTACATATATGATATTAAACAGAAAGGAAAAGTACAAATTTGTAATAATCACATTATTGGAAAACAAAAAAATTCCCTTGACTATCTGGGTATAGTCCAATTAGATCTACAGAAGAGACAATAACAGCTATTTTTAATAATATAAAAACAAAGAATAACACTGATAAACAGAATAAAGTTATCTCCTTCGAAGACAGACTTCTATTAATAAAAAGGATTCAACTACCCAATATTATATATACAAATATTGGCCCAACCCCTATCTGTTTTTTTCAGAAAAAAATCACCTTATGCATGTCATAAATAAGATAAAATTCTATGGATTGCTAATATGAATAGAAATAGTTTTTACTACATTAGACACTGGGATCAGGAAGGGATTAATTTCTCAATTATTGAAACCTATATCAATGCTTCAGTATTTGAAATCGTCTTGAACTGGGCAGATCCAAATTATATTTCTAACTGGAAATATTTACATATGAGTATTTTACAAAATGACAATAATCAAACAGCCAACTTCTCCTTGAAAGATCTGACAAATTATTGCACTTTCTTTCTTATTTTACACAATATCATACTTCTATACTTACAAAATTTAATTTCAGAAACTCTATATTAACTTAAAAAATATTTTTGCCAATGTTGATACTAAAATCTGGTTTGAAGCTCTTATTCTGTTTAATATAACCAATTTTTTTGATAAAGTCCATAAGAAAATATTTAGTTCTTAGGAAGCAAAAACATGTAATTTGTTGGCAACAATATATTAAAGAACTCAGAGTTAAAGATATTTGTTAACTTATAAAGGACTTCAATTTGGATTCTGGTGACTGGTTACTACTACAAAGTGGCATCGCTGATAGGCATGATTCTTGCAAAATCCCTAGTAACTGATTTTTAAAGAACTCAAATATTAATAAATGATTTATATGAAATCATCTAAAATAAATCTAAAATTTAAAATCTTACATTTTATGAAGACGTTATATATTTTTGAGGTAAGACAACACCACAGTATAAATATTTGGAGACATATCACTGTGGATCCTATTTTTTGTTTTTCTCTTGAGTACAAATCTCAAATTTTATCATCCATTTGACTTAGATCCTGGTCAAAATATTGGAGTACATATACCTGGAAATTTTTGCATAGAGCATTCCTAACTCCAAATAAGTTAGTTGAATTTGATAAAACAAAGAAAATCTCTTATTGGAGATGCATTGTGAGAATGTGAAGCTGATTGGCTTCACATTTTTTATAACTGCCCTGTGTTAAAATAATTTTGGCTTGAATTAGATGATTTTTAAAAGCTTTGTTTTCTGACTCATTTTCATTGTCAAAATGCTAATGATGGCTTTGTTTTGTAAAAGGACAACCTTTCTGTACTTTGGACTATACTTGTTGCAAGGAAAAGTATAACTAGAAAAAAGAAATCTACTGCTGCAGCAATTTTTGAAGACTTTTTATCCTTTTTAAAAGAAAAAGCTAAGGAAACTAAAGTCAAAGAATATACTTTCCATCTGAAACCATTCATCAACCATCACTGAAATAAACTGTTATCTCTCAATGATGTTCATCAGCTAGATCCTGACTTTAATGAAAATTGAATTTGTTTCTCTATTTTCTTTATTTTTCTATCTAGGAGTGTAATATCTAAATCTATTGCAGGTCTTTGTACATATTGTATATATTTTACATGGTTATAATTTTGAATAGTAATATTATTACAGTGTAATAATTCATTATCTTGTTAACAAAGACAAAAAAGGAAAGTATATGCCTTGCAGAACATATAGAGGAAAATAAAATAATTGTCCTGTAAGGCATTGCACTGTTGGCTTTTTTCATGTCATATGCTGTCAGGTTTCTGTTCAATTCATTTATATCCATGAGGCAATTAGTTATTTCTATTCATTTTACATGTTTATAGATAGATTTCTAATACATATTATGGAAGGCATCTTTCACTGGGATTCTGGTAGGGTGCTGTAAATTGACAATCATGTATGCTAATGATTTGTTTTTATTGCTGCAACCATTCACTATCAAATTCTAAATACATGGTATTAAAAAGGAAAAAGTACAACATTTCTAAAAATCACATTATTGGAAAACAAATTACCTTGATTATCTTGCTATAGTCCTACTTAGATCTAGAGAATAGACAATAACAGCTCATTATAATAATATTCTAAAAAATAGTAAAAAAAAATAACTTTGATGAATGGAATAAACGTTTTATCTCCTTTCAGATAGACTTAAATTAATAAAGATGATTCTTCTACCAAATATACTATATAGAGCTCAACAATATCTATTTTGGAGAAAAAACATCTTATTAATGACAAAAATAAGCTCTTATTACAATTCATATCATTCCCTAATAGAAATAGAATAGCTTTTCTTCACCACATTTCACCATGGGATCAAGGAGAGATTAATTTTCCAGATATCAAAACTATATGAAAGCCTCAATACATATAATTTGGATCTAAACAGTTGAAAATGATTTTATTTCTAACTGCAAATCTTTGCATTTAAGTATTTTACTAAATGGCAATACTATTTCAGCTAACTAAAGATCAGAGAACTACATCTTTGCACTTTCTTTGTTACTGTACACACTATATTTCTATACCTACACAATTTAATTTAATAAAGTGTATACTTAGAATACTCTTACAAATGGTGACACTAAAATCTGGTTTGAAGCTTTAATTTGTTTAACTATCACCAATTATTTGACAAAGTCCATAGTAACATACTTATTTCTTATGATGCAAAACATTTCATTTGTTGGCAACACTGAATTAAAGAACTCAGAGTTACAGAAATTCATCATCTTATAAAGGATTTTTTTATTTTGATTCTTATGACTGGTTACTGCCACATAATGTAATAACTTATTACCATGATCTTTGTAAAATCCTTGGTAAATTATGTTTAAAAAAATTCCTATATTAAATTATTTATATGAAATCATATACAGTAAATCTAAAATTGGAAATCCTACCTCAAAATTATATACAATCTTAAGATGTAAGACAAAACTACAATATAAATATTGGAATCATATTACTATGTGTCATATTTCTTGTTTGTCCCACGATTGCAAATCTGAAATTTTATCATCTATCGAACACTAATCTTGTCACAATATAAGTGTATATTTACCTTGAAATTTTTGCATACAGTATTCCTAACTCCAAGTATGTCTACTAAATTTGATAAAACTCAATTTTAAAGAAATTCCTATATTAAATTATTTATATGAGATTGTCTACAATAAATCAGAAATTGGAATTCTTACCTCATAATTATATAAAGTCTTAATAAAAGGTAAGAAAAAATACAAGATAAAAATGGAATAATCCTACTATGGGTCATATTTCTTATTTGTCCCATGAGTACAAATCTGAAGTGTTATCATTGCTTGAAATTGCATCTTGGTCATAATATTTGAGTCATTTACCTGGAAATTTTGGCACAGAGCATTACAAACTCCCAAATAAGTTAGCTAAATTTGGTACAACCAAGAATATCTCTTATTGGAGATGCATGCAAGAATTTAAAGCTGATTTTTTCTCACATTTTTTATAACTGGACTTTATTAATACACTTTTGGTATGACATAGATGATTAATTTCCTGATTCATTTTCATTTTCAAAATCTGTAATTTTATTTTTGTTAATGATGGACCTGCTTTGAATAAGGATAACTTTTCTCTACTTTGGAATATGGAAAAGTATAGGTAGAAAATTGAAATCCACTGCTGCACCATTTTTGAAGACTGTTTTATCCTTTTTAAACTTAAGTCTAAGAACACAAGATCCATCTTAAACCATTCATCAAAAATTAACTTAACTTGTTTTATCATTTTTAAACTGTGACTTTATGTGTATTTGTACTTCATTTTGATCATTGGATTGAGTAAAGAATTTTTTCATTATTCGGGCTCCGTCTCATTGGATACCACCCTGCATCTGCTGTTCATTCATCAAAAATCCTTGGAAGATACTGATATCTCTCATTTGACATTCATCAGCTAGATACTGTCTCTCTCTATTAAAAACTGAAGTTGTTTACATATTTTCCTTACTTAGCTATCTAGTAATGTAATATCTAAATATATAGCAGGTTTTTGTACACATTATATATTTATATTTGATTATTTCTAATAGTTATAATGTAAAAATTAATTACCCTAACAGTAAAAAAATGCAAAAAAGGAAAGTATAGGCATTGCAGTACATCAAGAGGAAAGTAAAACCATTTTGCTGTAAGGAATTGCACTGTTGACTATTTTCATGTAATGTTCTACAGGTATCTGTTTAGTTAATCTATATCCAT
The DNA here is from genome assembly GCF_019279795.1 of Protopterus annectens. Classification (NCBI taxonomy): domain Eukaryota; kingdom Metazoa; phylum Chordata; order Ceratodontiformes; family Protopteridae; genus Protopterus; species Protopterus annectens. The sequence goes on from NC_056750.1 coordinate 730,708,488, forward strand.
GAGGCAATTACACATTTCTATTCATTTTACATGTTTATAGATAGATATCTAAGACATGTATGTAAGGATATATTTCCTATTATTGACAGCATCTTTCACTGGGATTCAGGAAGGGTGCTGTAAATTGACAATGCTGTGTGCTCACAAATGTATTTGTTTTCACTGAAACAACCATTCAATATCAAAATCTAAATACATGATATTAACCCAAAAGGAAAATGTACAAATTTGTGAAAAACACTACTTTGGAAAACAAATTCCCTTGATTATCTGTGTATAGTCCTACTTAGAGCTATAGAAGAAAAAATAGCTATTTACAATAATATTATAAAAATAATAAAACAATAACTCTGATAAATGCAATAAATGTTTCATTTTTTAGATATACTTCAATTAATAAAAATGATTATTCTACCCAATATGCTATATATAGCTCAACAATATCTATTTTGCCAGAAAAAATCAATCTTATCAATGACATAAATAGTATCTTATTAAAATTCATGTGATTCTCTAATAGAAATAGAATAGATTTTCTTCACAATACTACACCACAGGATTGGGGGGTTAATTTTCCAGATATTGATACCTATATCAAAGCTTCAATATTTAAAATTATCTTGAACTGGGAAGATCCAAATTGTTTTTAACTTCAAATCTTTACATTTATGTATTTTACAAAACAACAATAATCTTTCAGCTTACTTATCCTTAAAAGAACAGACAAATTATTTTTTGCACGTTGCTTAATTTACACAATATATATTTCTATACCTACAAAATTTTATTTAATAATCTCTACATGTAATAATAAAAAAAATATTCTTGCCTATGTTGATGGTTTGAAGCTTTAACTCCTTTTAATATCACTGTTTTTCTATTTAATAAAGTCTGTATGAATGTATGTCCTTCTTGGAAAGCAAAACATTTCATTTGTTGGAAGACTATATTAAAGAATTCAGAGTTTAAGAAATTCATCAACATATAAAGGATTTTGATTCTGATGACTGGTTACTGTTACAAAGTGTGATTGCCAATTCCCATAATCTTTGTAAAATCCTTAGTAAATTTCTCCTATATTAATAAATTACGTATAAGAATTTATAGATAGTAAATCTAAAATTTGAAATCTTATCTCAGAATTATGTAAAATCTTAATAAAATACAAGACAGCACCACATTATAAACATTTGGAATCATATTACTATGGATCATATTTCTTGTTTGTCCCATGACAAACAAACCTAGAATATATCTTACTGGAGATGCATGCAAGAAGGTAAGGCTGATTGGTTTCACATTTTTTATAACTGACCCTTGTTAAAACAATTATGGTGTGACACAGATCATTTTTAAAAGCTTTATATGACTCATTTTCATTATAAAAATATTTAATTTTACTTAATGTTAATGATGACCCTGCTTTGAATAAGGATACACTTTAACTACTTTGGACTACACTTGCAGTTGCAAGGAAAAGTATAAATAGAAAATGGAAATCCACTGCTGCACCACTATTTGAAGACATGTTTATCATTTTTAAAGAAACAACTCATAAGGAAATTAAAGTCAAAGAACACAAGATCCATCCAAAAATTCATCAGCAATCCTTGGAAGAAGGTGAGATCTCTCAATGACATTCTTCAGGTAGATCCAACTCTGTTTAATGAAAATTGAAGTTGCTTATGTTTTTTCTTTATCTAGGAATGTAATACTGAATTCTGTTTAAGGTAGTTGTACATATTGTATTTGGCTTATTTGGTCATTATTTTCACAGTAATTATATTATTATATTGCATTAATTCATTATCTTGTTAATGGAAAGAAAGGCAAAAAAAAAAAAGAGAAAGAAAGTATAGGCATTGCAGAATACGTAGATAAATAAATAAAAACATGTTGCTGTAAAGGATTGAACTGTTGGCTTTTTCATGTAATATGCATTTCATGTTCAGTACATTTATATCCATGAGGGAATTATACATTTATATTCAGGTTACATATTTATAGATAGATATCTAAGAAATATATATAAGGATCTATATCATATTATTCAAGACATCTTTCACTGGGATTCAGGAAGGGTGCTGTAAATTAAGAATGGTGTAACTGCAGAATGTATTTGTTTTCGGTGATGTAACTATTCACTATCAAAATCTAAATACATGATATTAAATAAAGAGCAAAAGTAGAAATTTGTTAAAATCATATTAGTGGAAAAGAAAAAAAATCCCTTGGTTATTTGTTTATAGTCCTTAGATTTATTGAAGAGATAATAATTGATTATAATAATATAAAAATAATAAACAATAACCCTGATAAATGGAATACAAGCTTTAATTAATAAAAATAATTATTCTACCCAATATACTATATATAACTCAAGGCCTATGTATCTTTTCCCCATAAAAACACCCTATTATTGACATAAATATGATATTTTTTTAATTTTCTATGTTTCACTAACAGAAGAAGATTAGGTTTTCTTTACAATTTTAAATCGTGGGATCAGGGGGGGATTAATTTAGCAGAAATTGAAACCTATACTAAAGATTCAATATTTAAAATCATTATGAACTTGCTTGTTAGAACCAATTTATATTTATAACCGGAAATGTTTACATTTGAGTGTTTTACAAAATGGCAATAATCTTTCATCTGACTTGTTAAAAGATCAGACAAATTATTCCATTTCTTTATTTTATACATCACATTTCTATACCTACAAAAATTTATTTTAGAAACTCTACATTTAAGAATTAAAAAAATATATATTCTTGCCAGTGTTGACACTAAAGTCTTGTTTGAAGCTTTAATTCCTTTTAATATCTCCAATTTTGTTGATAAGGTCCAAAAGAACATATTTAGCTCTTCGGAAGCAAAGTTAAAGATCTCAAAGTTAATGAAATTCATCAACTTATGAAGGACTTTGACTTGGATTCTTATGACTGGTTAGTGCTACAAATTGTAATCACTGATTCCCCTAACCTTTTTAAAATCCTTAGTAATGTTTTTTTTTAAAGAAAGTAATAATTTATATGAAATCATCTTACTTCTAAATGTTATAAAACTGTAATAAAATATAAGACAAAACCACTATATAACTATGGGGAGCATATTACTGTGGATCATATTTCACTATTTGCCCTTGAGTACAAATCTCAAATGTTTTCAATCAAACTTACATCCTGATCACAATACTGCAATACATGTACCTGGACATTTTTGCATATATGATTCCTAACTCCAAATAGCTTATCAAAAGTTGGTAAAACTTAGAATATCTTATAGTGGAACTGCATGCATGTAAGAAGGTATAGGCACATGTTTTATATCTGTCCTGTATTAAAATAATGTTGGTGTGACATAGATGATTTTTAAAAGCTTTATCTGACTCATTTTCATTAGCAAACTCTTTAACATTATTTAATGATAAAGATGGGTCTGCTTTGAATAAGGATAAACATTCGCTGCTTTTGACTATACTTGCGGTTGCAAGGAAAAGAATAAGTAGAAAATGGAAATCCAGTTCTGCACCATTTCAAGACTTTTTATCCTTTCTAAGGGAAACAGCACATAAGGAAACTAAAGTTAAAGAACACAGGATCCATCTTAAACCATTCATCAACAATCCTTGGAAGAAAGTGATGTATTTCACTGACATTCTTCAGATAGAGTGTGACTCTTTTAATGAAAATTGAAGTTTATTTTCTGTATTTATCTCTCTAGGAGTAGAACACTTACATATATTCATGTCTTTGTACATTTTGTATATAGTTTATGTGGCTATAATTTCTAATTGTTTTTATATTATTATAATGTATTCATTCATTACCTTGTTAACAAGAGAAAATAAAACCATTTTGCTGTAATGCATTGCACTCTTAGCTATTTTCATGTAATATACTACCAGTTTTCTGTTTAGTTCATGTATATCCAAGAGGCAATCACACATTTCCACTGAATTTACATATTTATAGATAGATACCGATAGATAAAGACCTGTATCATATTATTGAAGACATCTTTCACTGGGATACAGGAAGAGTGTTGTAATTAATTGCTGCAGCAATTCTGTACACTGCAGAAGGGTTTTCTTTTCAATGATGTAACCATTCACTATCCAAATCTAAATACATGATATTAAACAAAAAGGAAGAAGTACAAATTTTTGAAAATGACATCATTTGAAAACACATTCCTTTGATTATCTGGGTATATTCATCCTTAGATCCATAAAAGAGACAATAACAGGTAAATATAATAATATTATAAAAATAAACAATGCTGACAAATGGAATAAACTTGTCATCTCCTTTGAAGATGGACTTATTTTATTAGAAAAAAAGGATTCTACTAATATATATATATATATATATATATATATATATATATATATATATATATATATATATATATAATCTCAAGCCCTATTGTTCTAGAAAAAAAATACCTAATTAATGTTATAAATAAGATCTTACTAAAATTCATATGGTTCCCTAACAGAAATAGAATAGCTCTTTTACATTAGAATCTGGGATGAGGGAGGGGCCAATTTCCCAGATATTGAAAACTATATCAAAACTTGAATATTTGAAATCATCATGGTCTGGGTAGATCTAATTTATATTTCTATACTTTACATTTAAGTATTTCACAAAATGATAATTATTCAGCTATGCTCTCCTTAAAGTATGAGACAGATAAATTACTGTGCATTATTTTTTTTAATTTACACATCATATTTCTATACCTACAAAATTTAATTTTATAAACTCTTTACCTGTCACTAGATGAGAGTAATGATATGCAAAATGTTGACTTTTTGGCATTTAAAAGCTATATATTAGCACTTGAAAAAGACTTACTTAAACTGAAAAGGGTTCAGTATTTGAAATTTCATTTAGAGGTGTGCCTCAAGGAGAGTATAATTCCTTGTGGTTTAAGAATACTTACAATGCCTGCCCAGATGAACTGTGATACTACGTTACTCAGTGATTGGCAGAAGTTGAATCTGAGCACCAGTATTTAAAATTGTTAATTACATCTGCCGAGAGAGAGGCAGCAATAGCAACTAATGACATCAAGTTTAAATACTCCAGCCTATACAGCCGATATGGGTCTGAGTTTGTAACTAAACACTTGATATTACGGAGAATGTTTCTGTTTATTCAAGAAAACTGTTACAGACTAAATTAAGGAAACTACAGAGAGTTTGTAGGGATTTTCTACAAGGTGATGTCTTCACTTGGCCTAGAGGTTCTTTCCGAACACCTGAAAATGCTTCACATACTACAAACCAGACGATGGATGAGTCCACCAATAGTGATGGAATTATGGGTGCGGCAACCAATTAGATAATGAGTGTGAACCAGGAAGTAAGTAAGGGGCAGGCCCACACCAATGCAGTTGTGGACACCACTTCTGAGCTGGCTCAGTCACTAGGAGTGAGATGGAAGACCATTGTTACAACAGCAGAAATACACCAGGAGGAGAATGGAGATATTTCCATTCTGAAAACCAGCATTAATGGGCCTTCAACTTTTATTCAGGCCTTAGGACTGCCAAGTTTAACTTTTCTGTTCCCTACCAGGGAGAGATCAATGAGCAGAGGTGGAGGTGGACAGCAAAGGGGCCGCCAGAGAGCGAGAAGTATGACGAGGATGAAAAGGAAACACGAAGAAGGGACAGTGAGTCCTTACATGATAAAGAAAGCATTTATGAACATAAGAAACTAGTTGTTAATTTATCTACATATGAGTTATCACAGAATGAGCTCAATGTGTTGAATAAGGGGTGTATCACTTATTCCTACGGCTGACATGGCCATTACTGAAATTGTGTTTGATATCAAAATGTTTACACACAAACTAATGCTAAAAACTATGTTCAATGAGAATGTTAATGGTACTAGTTTAGCATATATCTTTAAAAAAAAACAGCTTGTTTATTCCACAGCAAAGTCCTTTGATACATGTGTTTGAAGAACTTTGCATAGAAGATGCTTATAAGGTTTATTATTCACAGAAAGCTAAGTTTCAGAAAAATAAAATGTTTAATTTAACTAAGAGTAATTTGAAGCTATGCTTAGATTACAACCCAACCCGTCCATTATGATATGACCGGCAGACAAGGGAGGCCAGATTGTCATAATGGATAGGGATGAATATGACCAGACAACGATAAACATGTTGAATGATTATTTTTATAGTATTGCTACACCTTTACAGGTGAAGGGAATGATAGGAAAGTTTCATGCAGGTTTAGAAGAGTTAAAACGGATGGGTCTCACAGATGAAGAACTTCAGAGGTATTTTGTTATCTTGAACCCTACCATTCCGATGATACAGGGGTTACATAAGTTTCACAAAAATCCAGTTAACCCCCCTCCCCATGGGACCCATAGTAGCTGGCAGGAACTGGTGCTCTGAGTCCATTTCCATATTTTTAGAAAAAAATGTACGTAGCTTAGTAAATAAATCTGAGCATTTACTTAGAGAGACAGAACAGTTTGCAAGAGATTTGTAAGAATATGTTAATAAAGAAGAATTACCTAGACAGTACCTGTTGGTTACAGTTGACGTCATGTCACTTTTTACAGTGATACCTAATGACTTCAGCATTGGTAGTATTATTAGACAATTGGATAAAGATATGGACTTTATGAAGTTAAAAGTAAAATTGATTAAGGCATTATTAAAGTTTGTATTAGAGAACAATGTCATTTTATTCAGGGATAAGATATATTGGCAATGCAATGGGGTGGCAATGGGAACATCATGCGCCAACAGCTATGCAAATGCTGTGATGTCATAAGCTATTTTATGTTGTTTTATTACAATATACCTTTAAAAACTTTATAAGGTAATTAGTATGATTGGTATAAATAGAGATGTTAGTACTTTTTTTCAGTACACCTGAAGAAGCCTGTTTGGTGAAAGCGCTTGTGTTGTTCTGTGCATTTGGACAATAAACGTTTTAAAGCCTGGAGCCTCACCTCGGTTTTTTGGCTGTTTTTACTAGTTTGTTCTCTGTCCTGAGGTACCTGGTTACAGTTGGAACATTTTTACTTTTCATTCATTTGTGCTTTTGTTATTCCAACGAAACCAGGATTATGGCAACAGGCATTACTAGTAATCCGGATGACATTGAATTGGATTATATTCCTACTGTGAATGGTACATGGACAAATAACAATGTGAGCCAGTTCATTACAAAGGTGAGCGAAAGGAACAACCCTTTGTTATGTGACAATATTTTATTAGAGAATGAAGACAGCATCAATGTTGACTTTGTGGCACTGAAGAGTGAATTGTTTGCACTAGAGAAAGACCTTTTGAAAATGAATAGGTCGCAGTTTGAGAAATACCATCTACAAACATGTATAATGGAAAGCATTATTCCAAGGGGTCTTAGAATCTTGAAAATGCCTGCACAGGTGGATTGTGACCCTTCTTTGCTTTCCTCTTGGCAGAAACTCAATATCCAAACTAGTCTTGGATATATGAAGTTGTTGGTTGAATCGGCGGAGAAAGATGAATTAAAAGTGCTGTCTATGGTTAAATCCAAGTATCTAAACATCTGTGCTAAGTATGAGTCGAATGTATTAACTAAATCCATCAATGATATTTTAGATAATGTGTCTGCTTATGGCTGCAAGCTAACAGAGATTAAACTCAGAAAGCTGCACAGGGATAGACAGGATTTTTCTACTGGACAAGTGTTTATGTGGCAGAGAGCGGTTCTTTCAGCCAGTATTAATGTTATCGGTCATGGTAATGAATCGACAGGTCAAACTCCGTTGATTTCAGTAGAGGCGAATCGTAATAAAGATTCCATTGTAACGACGAATCCTGAGGTAGGGAACACGCAAGAAGAAGTGAATGGGCGGAGCTCTGTAACCACAGAGTTAGTTTGCGACCTCTCTCCGAATGAAGCAGCGGTCTCAAAGAAGAAAGTTTTGGTTACTAGAGCCCAGCTCCACTGTAAAGTAAATGGTAGCATACACAAGATAGATGATGAGTTACAACAGGCAACACCCATTATTTAGGGAGTCCATGTCCTGTGGGATTGCAGTTTCCACTACTGACGAGAAGCAGGTATGTGAGTCGAGGCAGAGGAAGGACAGACCAGATAGAACCAAGGGGGAGAAGGACAACGAGGAGCAAGTGGAAACAAACAGACAGCTTGGTGAGTCTGTACAATATATAAAAAAAAGCGTTCCTCAACAGGAAAAACTAGTTATTAACTTGTCTAAATATAAACTCTCCAAATTTGAATACAATGTTTTACAATACAATCTTTTATTCATGCTATGGACTCAAACATTGCTGATATTGTGCTTGACATCAAACTATTCACCAGAAATTTAATGCTGAAAGTTTTATATGACAGTAATGTAAATAGCAATGTCACTGTTTTTAAAAAACCCAGTGCTTTCACACCTCAATTAAATCCACTTTTATCAGTCTTTGAAAAACTATGTATTGATGATGCATATAAAGTCTTTTACCAACAGAAAGCTAAGAATGATATGATATAAAGAAGTGGCATAATTTAAATAGGGATGAATATTTAGCCTTAAAGAGGCTGCAGACTAATTCTTTAATTATGATACGCCCTGCAGACAAAGGAGGGCCTATCGTTGTTTTAGATAAGGATGATTATTTTAATAAAATGTCTTTAATGTTGAGTGATGATACATTTTACAAAACCATTAGTAAAGCACGTTTATAGAATGATAGACTGCATGCACAGATAGTTGAAAGAAATGTTTACAGCGAATTTGATAGATGTTTACCTTTACAATTATTTCTTGATCTCCAGTCCCACTATACCAATAATTCAAGGTCTACCCAAAGTTCATAAAAGTTTAACTGACCCCCCCCCATGAGACTTATCGTAGCTGGCAGAAACTGGTGCACTGAATCAGTTTCTATCTTTTTAGAAAAAACATTACGACCATTGATAAATGAAACTAGCCATATATTAAAAGATATTGAACAGTTTGTTAAAGATTTGAATACTTTTACCTATGAAAGAGTGCAACTCAAATGTACACGCTTGTTATTAGTAACACTTGATGTAACTTCTTTGTTTATGGTTATACCGAATGACTATGGCATCAAGAGTGTTACTAAGTTGTTGGTTGATAGTGGTAAATATGATAGTAATATTGTGGAATCTGCACGATTGTTACTAAGGTTGGTGTTAGAAAATAATGTCTTTGTCTTTAAAGATAGATTCTTTTGGCAGTGTCAAGGCATTGCCATGGGAACTTCTTGCGCCAACAGTTATGCCAATGCTGTGATGTTAGGATGGGAGCAAGTTATACTGGAAAGTGATAATTTTCTTCACTACTTTTTTCCATCCATAGTTGGTTCCCGAGTGTCCTGGGTCTTTTACACATACACAAAATGACGCCATTATCTATTACTTGGATGTCACCATCTCCAAGACTCTTAATGGATTTAAGTCTAGCATCTATAGAAAGGACACTTGGTGCAATAGTTATTTACATTTTAGTAGTAATCATCCCATTGCACAAAAGAAAAGTCTTATAAAGGGTCAAGCTGTCAGGATAGCCAGGATGACCTCTGACTACCATGATTTAAAACAATAATTAATTTTTCTAGGTAAATGTTTTATTGAGAGAGAATATCCTGTTGAGATGGTCAGGGACATTCTAGATGAGGTCTATAATGGATGGGGTACTAAATATAAGGCCCTATTGGGACATCCACTTCAAACAATAAATGATCACTCGAAAGAAAGAAAAAATTATCATAGAGCATGTGTTACTCAATATTGTACTTTTTCTGAATTATTTTCACATACAATAAGAACAAATTGGAATTTACTGAAAACTAACAAGGATGTATACAACCTAGTGGGTGAACAACCAATATTTACATACAAGGTTGGAATGAATTTTAAGAGGACATTTGAACAGAATGCTAGGGAAGTTTTGCAATACAGAGCTACTGTTTCTTGTGGTACCTGTAGTGTTTGTTCATTTATTTATGGTGAGGCAACCATTTTATTGAATAACTGTTTAAAAAACATTGTTAGATTTGTTAAAGGAAATTGTAAAACAAAAATGCTTGTTTATATGGCTGTTTGCACAAAATGTAGTGCATATTATATAGGAAAAACTGAAAGATCATTTAAAGACCGTATTTATGAACATTTATACGACATTAGGACACAGAAGGAAACCAGTGCCTTATATAAGCACAGTGTTTCATGTTCCTCCTTCGAAGGTTATAAGTTTGGTATTATTGACACAGTTAAGAAACACCTACAAGGGGGAGGGGGTGATTTGAAAAATGCTTTGCTATATAGGGAACTTATTTGGCAGCTTACGCTTAAATCCAATATCCCACCAGGTCTTATTGACTATATTAGTATAAAATCTGCATTATTCAAAAAAGCTGAAAGTGTGTGATTTTTAAACATATTATACTTAATGTGTTTTACCATTTGTTATGCAAGTTATTTGTATAAGTATATATTTGAATAAGTATATGATGTTTAGCTCTAGTCTGAGCTTAATATAATATATTATAGTAAGGTATAATATGGTGATGTTGCTTTAAATTTTAATTCTGTGTTGGTGTTGATTGAGATTAAGTATATAAAGCTGTATGTAGTACCAGTGCTTTTATCTGATGAAGTCTTATTATTAGACAAAAGCGCTCATCTGTGAAGTATTGTGGAACCATAAAGGATTTTTGTACCTTCGTTTGTGGCCTGGACTTTTACTTTTTTTCAGTACACCTGAAGAAGCCTGTTTGGTGGAAGCACTTGTGTTGTTCTGTGCATGTGGACAATAAACATTTTAAAGCCTGGAGCCTCACCTCAGTTTTTTTGCTGTTTTGATGTTAATAAAGAAGAATTACCTAGACAGTACCTGTTGGATACACTTGACGTCATGTCACTTTTTACAGTGATACCTAATGACTTAGGGATCGATAGTATTATTAGACAACTGGATAAAGATATGGACTTTATGAAGTTAAAAGTAAAATTGATTAAGGCATTATTAAAGTTTGTATTAGAGAACAATGTTATTTTATTCAGGGATAAGATATATTGGCAATGCAATGGGGTGGCAATGGGAACATCATGTGCCAACAGCTATGCAAATGCTGTGATGTCAGAATGGGAAATGGAATGGTTAATAAAAGGGCCATTTAAATGTAACATCATATTTTTTCGCAGGTTTGTAGATGATCTGTTCCTTTTGTGGACTGGGACAGTTGAATTGCTGATGGAATTTGTAGATTTCATTAACAATACAACAAAATTTCTTAAATTTACTGTGAATTGGTCACACACTGAAGTCAATTTTTTGGATGTTACCATATGCAGGGGAACCAACAATGAATTAAGTACAAAGTTGTACAGGAAAGATTGCCACATGAATAACTTGCTAAGTGGGGAGAGTATGCACCCGAAGTACATCTTCAGAAATGCAGTACAAAGTCAAGCCTATAGAGCCTCCAGGCTTAATGCCAGTGAGGACGATTTTGAGAGACAACTAGAGATAGTTGAAACAGAACTTGTGGACAGAGGATATAATGAACAGCTCACACAAAGAAACTTGGCAGATGTAGCCATATTAAGAAAAATAAGAGCTAGATCTTATTTCTCACAAATGACTATAGATACTTTAATACCTAAGGAGAATAGGCAGTTCACATCCAATAAGTTATGGATGTGTTTGAGCTATTCCAGAAATATTAGACTATACAAAGATATCTTTAATGAGCATTGGAACATTCTAATGACGGACATGTGAGCAAGTATTTGGATGCACGACCCCAATTTACTTTTAAAAATAAAAAAAATGTTTGAGAAGAAGCCTTTGTACCACCAGGGACTATGATGTGGTTGACACCACTGGGGGGATGCGACCATGTAGAAATTGCCAATTTTGCAAGTTTACTTCTGAAGATGAAGAATTTATACATCCTGGCACAGGCAAAAAATTTAAGCTTAGGACCAGTGCTACCTGTGAAAGTATGCATATTTTTTATTTAGCTGTATGCCAAATATGCCAGAAGTACTATGTAGGGAAGACTCATAGACAGCTTAGGTTTGGGATTAGGCAACATTTATACCATATGAAAAAAAAAAAGGTTTACTTAATGCATTAGCTAAACATGTTATTGAAACAAATGAACAACACTTGTTCAAGTTTATGGTATTGGGGAGATGTATGGTAAATGCGAGGGGGGAGACATTAAAACTAGAATGGAAGGGTTAGAGGCTGAATGGATTATAAGGTTAAGGGCAGATATAGGTCATGGTCTGAATGACCATGTTCCTTTGAGACCCATCCTGAAAATTTGACCTTTACATAAGCATGTTTTATATTCATTCATCATACATATATATATATATACATATATATATATATATATATATATATATATATATATATATATAAAATATATTTACATATTCTTATGTGTTTCCATTATGCTTTTTTATATATTTATAAAATTTATATTTGGTCTTTACATAGATAAGAATTTGTATATGTATGTATGTATGTATAGAAATTTGTCTACATGTGCATTTAACATTCATTATAAATATATATTTTTTATATGTTTTTATTATGTCTATATCACTTTTACTGAAGTGCTTTTATTTGTGAATGATAGGTCATGTGACATTCATTAAGAATATAAATATGGTGTCTTTTTACATTTTGTTTACACCTGAAGAAGCAGTCAGTGAAAGTGCTTGTGTTTGTATCTGGTACCATTAAACTTCTTGGAGAACTGGACCTTTGCCTCTGCCTGTTTGTTTATATAATCAAATTAAATAAATAAATAATTCTTAAATGAAACAGCTCATAAGGAAACTAAATCAAAGAACACAGGACCATCTTAAAACATTCATCAACAATCCTTGGAAGAAAGTGATATCTGTCATTGACAGTTTTCAGCAAGATCCAAACTCGTTTTAATGAAAATTTAAGTTATTTATGTAGTTTGTTTATTTAATTCTCTAGGAATATAAAATGTAAATCTATTTCAGGTCCTTGTACATACTGCATCTAGTTTATTTGGTTCTTATTTCCAATAGTTAGAGTATTACTAAAATGGATTAATTCCTTACCTTATTAAATGAAAAATGACAAAAAAAGGAAAGTATAGGCATTGCAGTACATATACAGGAAAACATAACCAGTTTGCTATGCATCATTGCACTGTTGGCTACTTTCATGTAGTATGCTGTCAGGTTTCTCTTCAGTTAATTTATATCCACAAGGCATTTACACATTTTTATTAATTTTAGATATTTATAGATAGATATCAAAGAAATGCATATAATGATCTATGTCATATTATTCAAGACATCTTTCACAGAGACTCGGGAAGGGTGCCTTATACAATTGCCAAATGTATTTGTTTTCAGTCATGCAGCCATTCACTATCAAAATTTAAATACATTATACTAAGCAAAAAGGAAAAAATACAAATTTGTAATAATCACATTATTGCAAAACAAACAAATTTCCCTTGATTATCTGGGTATAGTTCTACTTAGACCTATAGAAGACACAACAACACCTAATTAAAATAATATTGTAAAATTAATGAAAAGTAACACTGATTAATGGAATAAACATTTTCATCTCCTTTGAGATTGACTTCAATTAATAAAAATGATTCTTCTATCCACTATACTATTAATAGCTCAACCCTATATATATATTTCCACAAAACAACACCATACTAATGACATAAATAAGCTCTTTTTAACATTCCTATGGTTCTCTATCAGAAATAGAATAGCTTTTCTTCACCACATTACACCATGGAATCGGAGAGGGATTAATTTCCCAGATATTGAAACTATGTCAAAGGTTCAATATTTAAAATCTTCTTGAACTGGGTAGATCCAAATTATATTTCTAACTGCAAATCTTTACATTTAAGTATTTTACAAAATGGCAGTAATCTCTCAGCTAGCTGCTCCTTAAAAGATCAGAAAAATGCTTGCACTTTCGTTATTTAATGCAATATATTTATGTACATACAAAATGTAATTATATAAACTCTATACCTAATTTAAAAAAAAGTATTCTTGCCAATGTTCACACTAAAATATGGTTTGAAACTTGAATTCCTTTTAATAGCACTGAATTTTTTGATAAAGTCCATAAGAACATAATAATTTCTTAGAAAGCAAAACATTTCATTTGTTGGCAAGACTGTATTAAATAACTCAGACTTAAAGAAATCCATCAACACAGAAAATATTTTCATTTGGATTCATATGACTGGTTGCTGCTACAAAGTGTGGTAGATCATTTCCATTATCTTTGTAAATTTCATAGTAACTCTCTTTAAAAGAAACACCTATATTAATAAGTTATTTATATGAAATCATTTACAATAATCTACAATTGGAAGTCTTACCTAAAATTATATAAAATTGCAATAAAATATTTGACAAAACCACAAGATAAATATTGGAATCATGTTACTATGGGTCATATTTCTTGTTTGCCCCATGAGTAAAAATCTCAAATTTTATCATCCATTGATCTTATATCTTGGTCAAAATACTTGAGTATATTTGCCTGGAAATTTCTCCATTGAGCATTCCTAACTCCAAATAAGTTATCTAAATTTGGTAAAACCAAGAAAATCTCTTACTGGAGATGCATGCAAGAATGTAATGATTGGTTACACATTTTTTTATCACTGTCCTTTGTTAAAATAAGTTTGGTATGACTTAGATGATTTTTAATTTTATTTAATGTTAATGATGACTGTGCTTTGAATAAGGATAACCTTTCTATACTTTGGAATATACTAGTGGTTGCAAGGAAAAGTATAACTAGAAAATGGAACTCTACTGTTCCACCAATCTTTGAAATACTTTTATCCTTTTTAAAGGAAACAGCTCATTTCCCTTGATTATCTGGGTATAGTTCTATTTCAGGTCCTTGTACATACTGCATCTAGTTTATTTGGTTCTTATTTCCAATAGTTAGAGTATTACTAAAATGGATTAATTCCTTACCTTATTAAATGAAAAAAGCAAACAGGATTGTTCTTAAACCATTCATCAACATTCCTAGCAATAAAGGGATATCTCCTCTTGGATATTTTTCAGCAAGATCCTGACTTTAAAGAAAGAAAATACATTAACACCATTTTCATTAAATAATTATCTAAGAATGTAAGATTTAAATCTTATAGAGGTCATTGTACATATTGCATCTAGTTTTTTTGGCTATTATTTCAAATAGTTATTATACTGTTATAATATATTAATTCATTAAGTTGTTAAATGAAAAAAGGAAAGTATAGGGATTGTACTGTTGGCTATTTTCATGCAATATGCTGTCAGTTTTTGTTCAGTGCATTTATATCCATGAGGCAATTACACATTTTATTCATTTTACATATCCATAGACAGATATCTGAGAAATGTATGTAAGGAGGTATATCATATTATTCAAAGCATCTTTCACTGGGATTCAGGAAGGATGCTGTAAACTGAAAATGGTGTGCATAGCAAAATGTGTTTGTTTTCAGTGATGCAACCATTCACTATCAGAATATGAATATGATATTTAACAAAAAGGAAAAAGTACAAATTTGTAAAATTCACATTATTGGAAAACAAACACTATTGGTTACCTGGTTATAGTGCTACTTTGATCAACAGAAGGGACAATAACAGATACATATAATATTATTATAAAAGCATTAAAAATACAGATTAATGGAATAAGTGTTTCATGTCCTTTAGACAGACTTCAATTAATAAAATGAATTTTCTACCAAATATACTATATAAATGTCTCAGCCCCTTCTATTTTTTCCATTAAAAAACACATTAATGGCATAAATAAGTTCTTATTAAAATTCTTATGGTTCTATAATAGAAACAGAATAGCTTATCTTTACCACATTATGCCATGTGATCAGAGATGGATTAATTTCCTAGATACTAAAACGATACCAAGCTTCAATATTTAAAATCATCTTGGACTGGGATGATAGAGATTATATTTCTACATGCAAATATTTACATTTATGTGTTTTAAAAAATGGCAATAAACTTTCAGCTAACTTCTCCTTAAAAGATCAGACAAATCATTGCACTTTATTTTACACGATACACTATTTCTATACCTACAAAATTTAATTATATAAACTATATACTTACTTAAAAATATATTCTTACCAATGTTAACACTAAAATCTGGTTTCAAACTTTAATTCCTTTTAGTATCACCATTTTTGATAAAGTCCATAAGAACATATTTATTTCTTGGGAAGCAAACAAAAATCATTTGTTGGCAACAGTGTATTAAAGAACTCAGTGCTAAATCCATCAACTTATAAAGGATCTTCATTTGGATTCTTATGATGGGTTACTGCTACAAAGTGTGATAGCTCTTTGCCTTGATATTTGTAAAATACTTAATAACTCACTTTTAAAGAAACTCCTATATTAATAAATTGTTTATATGACATCATATACAATTAATCTAAAATTGGAAGACTTACCTTAAAATTACACAAAATCTTAATACAACATAGACAAAACCTCAAAATAAATAATGGAATCATATTACTATGGGTCATAATTTATGTTTGCCCCATAACAACAAAATCTCAAATTCTATAATCAGTCAAACTTACATATTTGTCAAAATATTGGACTATAATTACCTGGAAATTGTTGCATAGCGCATTCCTAACTCCAAATAAGTTGGCTAAATTTGATAAAACCTGTAATATCTCTTATCTGAGATGCATGTAAGAATGTAAAGTTGATTGTTTTCAAAATTTTTATTAATGTCTGATGAGTTTTTAAAGCTTTGTTTTCTGACTCACTTTCATTATCAAAATATTTAATTTTATTTAATGTTAATGATGACTGCTTTGAATAAGTATAACCTTTCTTTACTTTGGACTATACTTGTGGTTGCAATGAAAAGTATAACTAGGAAATCAAAATCTACTGCTACAACAATTTTTGATGACTTTTTATCCTTTTTAAAAGAAACAGCTAAGGAAACTAAATCAAAGACCACAAGATCAATCTGAAACCATTCATCAACCATCACTGAAATAAATTGATATCTCTCATTGACATTCAAGAGCTAGTTCCTGACTTTAATGAAAATTGAAGTTGTTCATCTATTTCCTTTATTTATTTATCAAGGAATACAATATCTTACTCTATTGCAGGTCTTTATATAGTTTATTTGGTTATTACTTCCAACAGTTTTTATATTATTATAATGTTTAATTCATTGCTTTGTTAATAAAGAAAAAAAAAAGGAAAGTATAGCCTTGCAGTACATATAGAGGAAAATAAGAACATTTTGCTGTAAGGCATTGCAATGATGGCTATTTTCATTACATATGCTGTCAAGTTTCTGTTCAGTTCATTTATATCTATTAGGCAATTACATATTTCTATTCATTTTGCATGTTTATAGATGGATCCTTATATAATTTTTTAGATATCTATTACGTATTGTGGAAGGCTAAAAGGGACCGCAGCTCACTGCAAATGCTTACTTTCAAAATATCACTTTTAATAGAAAACAAATAAAAACGAACCCCTGAGGGTTAAAACTATTTTACACAGAGTTTAAGCTTTCATCTGCTAACTGCAGACTTCATCAGAACAGTGAAATGTGTGTTGCTCCCCCCTATATAATACAGTTTTAAAAAAAGTCAAGATCCAATGGGAATGCTCAATTAATTAACCTTCTCATAAATAAAACATAACCTTATAAATAATCATTAATTTTGTTTATTCAACCTGCACGGTTTTCTATTACACCCTGTAACCATACCGTTTCTAAGTATACATATAAAACAATCACATGTGCTTATGTAAATCACCTTTAGGGATAAAACACATTATATAACATATAGAAATGTTAATTTGTTCTGTGGTAAAAAATATTTACTTCTTTAGAACACAATACTACGCTTTTGTTATATAGTATAAGAACACATTTAAAAATATATACATGACAAAAATGCTCATTTGTGCTATGTTAAAAATATATACACATCTTTAACACTCAACATTGCACTTTCTTATTTAAACATTGTATCCTGACATGTTGCCTCCTTTCTTATTGTACCAGCTTTCTTTTTTTTTCAAATGTGTTCTTACATATTTCTATTAATTTTACATGTTTACAGATATATACCTAAGAAATGTATGTAATGATCTATTTCATATTCTTGAAGGCAACTTTCACTGGGATTCAGGAAGGGTGCTGTAAATTGACAATGCTGTATATTGACAAATGTATATGTTTTCAGTGATGCAGCCATTCACTATCAAAATCTAAATACATGATATTAAACAAAAAGGGAAAAGTACAAATTTGTAAAAAGCACATTTTGGAAAACAAAATTCCCTTGATTATCTGAGTATAGTCCTACTAAGATCTATAGAAGAGACAATAACAGCTATTTATAATAATATTTTTTAAAAAATAATAAAACATAACACTGACGATTGCAGTAAACTTTTCATCTCCTTTTAGATAGCCTTCAATTAATAAAAATTATTCTACCCAATATACTATTATAGCTCAACACAGAAAAAAACACTGTATTAATAATATAAATAATCTCTTATTAAAATTCACACAATTTCTTAAAAGAAACATAATATCTTGTTTTCACATTACACCATGGGATCATGAAGGGATTAATTTCCCAGACAGTGAAATCTATATCAAAGCTTCACTATTTAAAATCATCTTGAACTGGGAAGATCCAAATTATATTTTAACTGGAAGTCTTTACATTTATGTGTTTTACAAAAAAAGCAATAATTTTTCGGCTAACTTCTCCTTAAAAGAACAGACAAATAATTTCTTGCCCTATTCTTATTATTTTACACAATATAATATTTCTATATCTAAAAATTTTAGTTTAATAATCTATACATGTTGTTGTGCCTTTCGGCTTTTCCCGGTTAGGGGTCGCCACAGCGGAACTCCGGTCCGCTAATGATTGGCAGTAGATTTTTATGTACCGAGTTGCCGGTTCTGACGCACAACCTTCAACGAAGGTATGCCCATTCACGCATGTCTCCACGCAGAAGATGCTCTAGCTGAGAATAAACAGGACAACGTCTTACTGTGAGGCGACAATGCTTACACGTAACAATTAAAAAAATATTCTTGCCAATGTTGGCAATAAAATCTGGTTTAGTGCTTTAATTCCTTTTAATATCACCATTTTTTTCTGTCTGATAAAGCCTGTACAAATGTATTTCTTTCTTGGGAAGCAAAACATTTCATTTGTTGGCCACACTACATTAAAGAATGCAGAGTTAAAGAAATTCATCAACTTATAAAGGATTTTGATTCTGATGACTGGTTACTACTACAAAGTGTGATTGCTGATTCCCATAATCTCTACATCAATTTTACTATGGATTATACAAAGAAAATCCTATATTAATAAGTTACTTATAAGAAATCATCTATAATACAATAACATTTGAAATCTTATCTCAGAATTATATAAAATCTTGGTAAAATATAAGACAACACTTCAATATGAAAATTTGGATTCATATTACTATGGATCATATTTCTTGTTTGTCCCATGACAAACAAACCCAGAATATCTCTTACTGGTGTTGCATTCAAAAAGGTAAAGCTGATTGGTTTCCCATTTCTTTTATAACTGCCCTTTGTTAAAACAATGCTGGTGTCACACAGATCATTTTTAAAAGCATTGTTATCTGACTAATTTTCATTATAAAAATCTTTAATTTTACTTGATGTTAATGATGGCCCTGCTTTGAATAAGGATACACTTTCTATACTATGGACTACACTTGCAGTTGCAAGGAAAAGTATAAATACAAAATGGAAATCCACTGTTGAGGGATTAATTTTACAGATATTGAAACCTATACTAAAGCTTCAATATTTAAAATAATTTTGAACTTGATAGATCCAAATTATATTTATAAATGGAACTGTTTATATTTGAGTGTTTTACAAAATGGCAGTAATCTTTCATCTGACTTGTTAAAAGATCAGACAAATAAATACTTGCCCTTTCTTTATTTTACACACTAGCACATTTTATAACTATATTTAATTTTAGAAACTCTACACTTAAGAATTTAAAAAAAAAATTTTTGCCAATGTTGACACTAAAATCTTGTTTGAAGGTTTAATTCCTTTTAGTATCTCCAGTTTTGATGATAAGCTCCATAAGAACATATTTAGCTCTTGGGAAGCAAAACTTTTCATTTGTTGGCAACACTATATTAAAGTGTTAAAGAAATTCAACTTAAAAAAAAAAATGACTTGGATTCTTATGACTGGTTAAATCTACAAGATGATTGCTGATTCTCATAATCTTTGGAAAAGGAAAATCCTTAACTGTTTTTTAAGAAACTTCTATATTAATAAATTATGTGTATAAAATCAGATACAGTACATCTAAAAATTGACATCTTAACGCAAAATGATATACAATCTTAAATTATAGCACATCACAAGAATATAAAAATATGGAGTCATATTACTATGGATCATATTTCTTGTTGTCCTATGAACACAAATCTCAAATGTTATCATCCACTGATCTTTCATCTTAGTAGGAATATTGCAATATATTTACCTGGATATTTTTGCATGGAGCATTCCTAACTCCAAATAAGTTAGCCAAATTTGGTAAAACCAAGCAAATCTCTTACTGAAGATGCATGCAAGAAGGTAAAGCTGATTGGTTTCACATTTTTTTATAACTGTCCTTTGTTAAAACAATGTTGGTGTGACTTAGATGATTTTTAAAAGATTTATCTGACAAATGTTCATTACAAAATTATTAATTTTGTTTTATGTTAATGGTGGCCCTGCTTTAAACAAGGATAAACTTTCCGTACTTTGTACTATACTTCTGACTGCAAGGAAAAGTATAAATAGAAAATTGAAATCCACTGCTGAACCACTATTTGAAGAATTTTTATCCTTTTTAAAGAAAGAGCTCATAAGGAAATTAAAGTAAATGAACACAGGATCTATCATAAACCACTCATCAACAATCCTTGGAAGAAAGTGATGCATTTCACTGACCTTCTTCAGCTAGATTCTGACTCTTTTTTTAATGAAAATTGAACTGGTTATGTATTTTCTTTATCTCACTAGGAATGGAATATTTCCATCTAAGGTCTATGTACATCTTGTATTTAGTTTATTTGGTTATTATTTCAAATAGTTATTTTATTATAATGTATTAATTCATTACATTGAAAGAAAGAAAAGACAAAAAACAAAGTATAGGCATTGCAGCACATGCAGAAGAAAATAAAACCATTTTGCTATAAGGCATTGCACTGTTGGCTAGTTTTACTTAATATGCTGCCAGGTTTTTGTTCACTTTTTTATATCGATGATGCAATCTCACCACACATTTATATTCATTGTACATATATATGTAAAAATGTATATAAAGATCTACATATTATTGAAGCCATCTTCTAGTGGGATTCAGGAAGGGTGCTGTAAACTGAAAATGGTGTATACTGCCATAGGCATTTGTTTTCAATGATGTAACCTTTCACTATCAAAATCTAAATGCATGATAATAAAAAAAGGAAAGGTACAAATTTGTAATAATCATATTATTGGAAAACAAAACAATTCCCTTGACTATCCGGGTATAGTCCTACTTAGATCTATAGAAGAGAGAATAATAGCTAATTAAAATATTATAAAAATAATAAAGAACAACACTGATAAATGGAATGTACTTTTCATTTCCTTTCAAGATAGACTTCAACTAATAAAAAGGAATCTACTACCCAATCTATTATATATAGATCAAACCCTATCTATTTTTCCAGACAAAACCACCTTATTAATGTCATAAATAAGATCTTATTAAACTTCTTATGGTTTCTAATGGAAATAGAAAAGCCTTTTTCCACATTAGACCCCGGGATTAGGGAGGGATTAATTTCCCAGATACTGAAACCCATATCAAAGCTTCAGTATTTGAAATCATCTTGAACTCAGTAGATCCACATTATATTTCTAATTGGACATCTTTGCATAAGAATATTCTACAAAATGACAATAATCATTCAGTTGACTTCCCCTTAAAAGATCAGACAAATTCTTGCACATTCTACTATCATATTTCTATATTTACAAAATTCAACTGTATAAAATCTATACATAACTTTAAAAAAATATTATTGCTAATGCTGAGACTAAAATCTGGTTTGAAGCTTTAATTCCCTGTAGTATCACCAAGTTTTGGATGAAGTCCATAAGAAAATATTTAGTTCTTGGGAAGCAAAAACATTTCATTTGTTGGCAACACTATATTAAAGTATTCAGAGTTAAAGATATTCATTAATGTATAAAGGATTTTGTAGTAGTAACCAGTCAAAAGAATTCAAATCAAAGTGCCATAGCTGATACAATGATCTTTGTAAAATCAATAGAAGCTATGGGGGCATCCTGCACCCCTATATATGCCAACTTAGCTCTCCTGGACTGGGAAAATACAAATATGTTTCAGTGCAGTTTCAATAAATATATCAAATGATATTGCAGATTCCTGGATGATATATTTATTTTATGGAAGGAGAATGAAGACCAAATCCAGGAATTTATGAGCTATTTCAAAAGGACATCTGTTTTTCTTTTTTAGGTTTACCCATAAGTACAATAAAAGAGAAATAATTTTTTTTGGATGTCCTTGTGGGACATATTGAAAAGGAGACTTTTAGCAACTCTTATTTACATTTTTGAGTTGGCACACATTCAAGCAAAAAAGAGCATTGTAAAGGGGTAACTTATAAGAGTGGTGAGGATGATATCCCATAGGGTGGAAGTATTGAGAGAGCTTCAAAAATAGGGATCATGTTTTTAGCCAGAGGTTACCCAGTTAAACTCATTCAGGATTTGATTAATTCTGTAAATTATTAGTGGGACATTAGATACCGCCCCCTCTTAGTGGTAGGTCTAACTAAAAAAGGAGAGACAATAATTGACATTAATAAAAATATGAAAGAGGTCTTATAGTAGAATTTTGGACCAGATTTGATCTATTTGTAAGGAAGAACTGGAATATATTGAAAATACATTCTGAGTTATATCAATTCTTAGGGCCAGATCCATGTTTTATAGCTAAGACAGGATTAAACCTTAACAGAGCTTTGAGAGACATGAGGCAATATCACAAAGCAGAAAACCAGGTCTACGGTCCCAATAAATGTGGGTGTCTTAACCAATGTTCATACATTTTGGAATCTAAGAGTATTACACTAAAATGGTAACTGACAGACTAGCAAAGTTATTTATTTAGTAAAATGTTTTACCTGCCCAGCATTTTATGTGGGGAAAACTGATCTAGCCTTAAGAAAAAGGATTTATGAACATCTTTATAATATAGAAAAAAAGAATGAGAATAACACATTATTTAAACATTTAAAATCATGCCCTAGGTTTCAGAAATTTACCTTTAATATTTTGGACAATGCAAAGGTAAATCCTAGGGGTGATAAAAGTACCTTTGTTTTAGAGGAGAAGGAAGTCAAATGGCAGTTTAAATTGCAAGCATGCTTTCCACCTGGTATCTGCAAACACATTTCATTGCAACCTGTATTAAATAAAAGAGTGTTCATGTATAAGAAGGGAACTTTGTGAGTTTTAATATTTGATAGCAGGTTTTTTATTTTTAACCAATAAGTTTTTAAATTTAACATTTTAAGTAATTCATCATTTTAATACTTTACAATGATTTTATATTATGTATTGTGGACTCTATGTCTTTATTTTTTTTTAACTCTTGGATTGTTTACTTACAATAAGTAACTTGACTGATTTAATTAAGTTTGTATGGTATAAAAGGTGTCAGATAATGGAGACCGCAAGATTCTGAATAAGTCCTAGTTCTTTTGAGGATGAAAGTGCTTAATCTTTTTTGTTTTCCAATAAAGTCTCTGGAGTCCAAGATTTGGACCGGTTCTTGTTTTGTTTCACTTTGGAGTTGCATTTAACATTCCACTCATGTGTTCTAAAATCTTTAGTAACTGATTTTTAAAGAAACTTTTACATTAATAAATTGTTTATATGAAATCATCTACAATAAATTTAAATTGTAAATCATACCACTAAATTTTATTAAAAAAATTAATAAAATGTAATACAAAATCACAATATAAATACTTGGATCATATTACTATGGGTCATATTTCTTGTTTGTCCCATGAGTATAAATCTCAATTTTTTTTCATGAGTCAAACTTACAACTTGGTCATAATATCGCAGTATATTTACCTCAAAATGTTTGCCTACATCATTCCTAATGCCACATTTTTCATAAATATCCTTTGTTCAAAAATTTTGGTGTGATTTAGATGCTTTTTAAAGCCTTATCTGACTCTTTTCCTTTATCAAAATCTTTAATTTCATTTAGTGTTAAAGATGGCCCTGCTTTGAAAAGGATAAACTTTCTGTACTTTGGAATATACATACGGTTGCAAGGAAAAGTATAACTAGAAAATGGAAATCCATTATTGCTCCACTATTTGAAGGCATTTTATTATTTTTAATGAAAGAGCTCATAAGGAAACTAAAGTCAAAGAACATAGGAACCTTCATAAACCACTCAACAATCCTTGGAAGAAAGTAATACATCTAATTGACATTGTTCAGCTAGACCCTGCCTTGTTTATGTATTTTCTTTATCTCTGTAGGAATGGAAGATTTACATCTATTTCAGGTCTGTGTACATCATGTTTATTTGGTTATTTCTAATATTTATTACATTATAACATATTAATCCATTATCTTGTTAACAGAAAAAAAGACTTAAAAAATATAAGCAATGCAGCATATAAAGAAGAAAATAAAACCATTTTGCTGTAATGCATTTCAATATTGGTTATTTTCATGTAATATGCTGCCAAGTCCTATCTATTCTTCCAGATGAAATCACCATATTAATGCCATAAATAAGATCTTATTAAAATTCCTATGCTTCCCTAATAGAATAGCTTTTTTATTGGGCTCAGGCAGGGATTAATTTTCCAGATACAGAAACCTGTATCAAAGCTTCAATATTTGAAATCATCTTAAACTGGGTAGATCCAAATTATATTTCTAACTGGAAATCTTTACATATGAGTATTTTACAAAATGAAATAATCATTCTCCTAAACTCATTACATCCTCACGGGTGCATCTGCAGTTAACTATTACCGACGCCTCTAGGCGTCAATATTGTTTGTTTATATTTGCATCAATAATTCCAAAACCTTGCTATGTACAAGATTTTAAAAGATTTCATCTTAAAGCTTACACAGTGGCAAACCCAACTGCATTAATATTTGACCGCTGTCTAGTGCATATAAAGAGATATTAACTGTTATTTTTATGATATTAGTTTAAATATGTCAAAAACCAAGTAACACAGACAGAACTGCATAGCCTCATATGAAAGCTCTCAGCTAGCTGAATACAATGCTGCTCACAGTATGTGTGTAACTTGAGTGGCTGATGAGATATTGCAAGTTGTTTACAAAATATTACAAACATAGCAGTTATTGTGTTTACTGTGACTTATAAAATTCAGTTTAAGAACTAGAACCTAACAAAAGAATACTACCACTATAAAAATAATTTGTGTTAAAGTGTTTGCCATTTATACTTCTTTCATACCCCCTATGGTTACTGAGATATGAACATTTGTTTGAAAGTCAGGACATAATTTGATTCTATAAAAAGGCTTAGGCTCCACCTATTGGTATAGGTTACAGTGCAAACTTGCTGAGCTCCATTGAAGTAAATGAGTTAAAAGATTAGACAAATACATTTTTGCACATTATTTATTCTACACAATATCATATTTCTTTTCTATTCTTACAAAATTTAATTTTGTAAACTCTATTCTTAACTTAAAAGATTATTCTTGTCAATGTTGACACTAAAATCTGGTTTAAAGCTTTAATTCCTTTTAGTACCACCAATATTTTGATAAAGTCCACAAGAAAATATTTAGTTGTTGAGAAGCAGAAACATTTCATTTGTTGCCAACAGTATATTAAAGAATTCAGAGTTAAAGAAATTCATTAACTTATAAAGGACTTTGTGGTAGTAACCAGTTACAGGAATCCAAATCAAAGTGCCATAGGTGATACCCATAATCTTTGTTAAACTGTAAATTGTACCGCTACATTTTATAAACATTTAATAAAATGTAAGACAAAACCACTATTTAAATACTGGAATACTATTAATATTGGTCATATTTCTTTGTCTCATGAGTGCTTACATCTTTGTCACAATACGGCAGTATACAGTATATACCTGGAAATTTTTGCATATAGGATTCCTAACTTCAAATACTTTAGCAAAATTTGGTAAAACCTGAAATATCTCTTACTTACTGGAGATGCATACAAGAAGGTAAAGCTGATTGTGTTCACATTTTTTATAACTATCCTTTGTTGAAACAAGTTTGGTGGGACATGGATGATTTTTAAAAGCTTTATCTGACTCATTTTCATTAAATTATTTAATTGTATTTAATGTTAAAGAGGGCCCTGCTTTGAATAAGGATAAACTTTCTCTGCTTTGGACTATGCTTATGGTTGCAAGGAAAAGTATAACTAGAAAATGTAAATCCATTTCTGCACCATTATTTGAAGACGCTATCCTTTTAAAGGAAACAGGTCATAAGGAAACTAAAGTCAAAGAACATAGGATCCATCTTAAACCATTCATCAACAATCCTTGGAAGAAAGTGATACATCTCTTAGACATTCTTCAGATAGATCCTGATTCTTTTCAAAGAAAATTGCAGTTTATATTTACTATAGTCCAGATCTTTTTATATCCTGTATATGGCTTATTTGGCTATTGTTTCTAATAGTTATTACATTATTATAATATATTCATTCTTTACATGGTTAACTGAAAATAGATAAAAAAACAAACATTAAAAAAACTATAGGCAGTTTAAGCACATGCAAAAGAAACTAAAAACATATTGCTGTAATTCATTGCACTTTTGGATATTTTCATATAACATGCTGCCTGGTTTATATTCAGTTCATTTATATCCATGAGGCAATCTCATATTACTATTCAATTTACATATGTATAGATACAGATCTAAGAAATGTATATAAAGATCTGTATCATATTATTGAAGGTATATTTCACTGTGACGCAGGAAGAGTGGTGTAAATTGACAATTTTTTACACTACAGAATATATTTCTTTTCACTGATGATCAAAATCAAAATAAATTATATTAAACAAAAAGGAGAAAAATACAACTTTATAAAAATGGCATTATTGGAAAACAACTAAATTGATTATCTGGGTATAGTCCTTCTTAGATCTGTACATGAGACAATAACAACTAATTATAATAATAATATAAAAATAAAGAATAGCACTGATAAATGAAATAAAGTTTTCATATCCTTTGAGATGGAAGTCAATAAATAAAATGATTCTTCTACCCAATATATTATATGTAGCTCAAGCACTATTTTTTTTCTTGTGGCTGGTTACTGCTGCAAAGTGCTATAGCTAATACCTATGATCTTTGTAAATTCCGTAGTAACTGATTTTTAAAGAAACTCTTATATTAATAAATTATTTATATGAAATCATCGTACCTCTAAAGTTTATAGAAATGTAATAAAAAATAAGCAAAACCACTATATAAATAGTGGAATCATATTACTATGGATCATATTTCTTTATTTGCCCCTTCAGCACAAATCACAAATTTTATTATCCCTTGAACTTGCATTTTGGTCAAAATTTTGCATTATATTTACCTGTAAATCTTTACATACAAGATTCCTAACTCCAAATAGTTTAGCGAAATTTTGTAACACTTAGAATATCTCATAATGGAGATGCATGCAAGAAGGTAAAGCTGATGGGTTTCATATTTTTTATAACTGGCCTTTGATAAAACAATTTTGTTGTGACCTTGATGATTTTTAAAAGCTTTAACAAATTCATATTTTTTTAATGTTAAAGATGTGCCTGTTTTGAATAAGGATAAACTTTCTGTGCTTACTTGCAGCTGCAGAGAAAAGTATAACTAGAAAATTTAAATCCATTCCTGCACCATTATTTGAAGACGTTTTATCCTTTTAAAGGAAACATCTCATAAGGAAACCAAAGCCATAGAACACAGCATCCATCTTAAACAATTCATCAACAATCCTTGGAAGAAAGTGCTACATCTCATTAACATTCTTCAGATAGATACTGACTCTCTTCAATGAAAACTGAAGTTTATTTTCTGTATTTATTCCTCTAGGAATAGAATATTCAAATACAGTCCATGTCTTTGTACATCTTTTATATAGTTTATTTGGCAATTTACTTTACATTTAAGAATTTCACAAAATGAAAATAATCATTCAGCTATGTTTTCCTTAATGTATCAGACAAATTATTGCACATTATTTTTTTTATTTTACACAATATCGTATTTCTATACCTACAAAATGTAATTTTATAAAATTGATACTTAACAGCTTTAAAAAATATTCTTGCTAATGTTGACAGTAAAATCTAGTTTGAACCTTTAATTCCCAATTTGTTTTGTTAAATTCCATAAAAAGAATTTACTTCTTGATTAGCAAAACATTAATTTGTTGGCAACACTATATTAAAGAAGTCAGTGTTAAAGAAAGTCATCAACATATAAAGGATTTTGATTTAGATTCTGACTGGTTACTGCTACAAATTGTGATTGCTGATTCCCATAATCTTTGTAAAATCTTTAGTAACAGTTTCTAAAGAAACTCCTACATTCATAAATTATTTATAAGAAATTGTCTACACTAAATTTAAAATTTGAAATCTTACCTCAGAATTATATAAAATCTTAATAAAATATAAGACAACACCAACATATAAAAATTTGGAATCATATTACTATGGCTTATATTTCTTATTTGTCCCATGAGGACAAATCTCAAATTTAATCATCCAAACTTAAAACTTGGTCTACATATCAGAGTATATTTACCGGAATTTTTAACATAGAACATTCCTAACTTCAAACATGTTAGCTAAATTTGATAAAATCAAAAATGTCTCTTATTGGATATGCATTTGACAATGTAAAGCCGATTGGTTTCCCACTTTTTATAATTGTCCTTTGTTAAAACAATTTTGGTGAGACTTGGATGATTTTCAAAAGCTTTGTTTTCTGACTCATTTTCATCATCAACATCTATTAGTGTTAATGATGCAGTTCTTTGAATAAGGATAACCTTTCTTTACTTTGGAGTACACCTGTGGTTGCAAGGAAAAGTATAACTACTCCACTACTTTCTGAAGACTTTTTATTCCTTTTAAAGGAAACAACTCATAATGAAACTAAAATCAAAGAACACAGGATCCATCTTAAACCATTCTTCAACAATCTATAGAAGAAAGTGATAGTTCTCATTGACATTCTTCAAATAGACCCTGGCTCTCTCTAATGAAATTGAAGTTTTTTTTATGTATTTCTTTATCTATCAAAGACTGTAATTCTTAAATTTATTTCAGGTCTTTTTAGATATTGCATATAGTTTATTTGGTTATTATTTCTAATAGTTATGCTATTATTATAAAACTCATTACCTTGTTAATAGAAAACAAAAAGAAGCAAAAGGAAAATGTGATCATTGCAGTACATATAGCAGGAAATAAAAATATTTTGCAGTAAGGTGTATTACATTGTTGGCTATTTTCATATCATATGCTGTCAGGTTGCTGTTCAGTTCATTTATATACATGAGACAATTATATATTTCTATTCATTTTACATATTTATAGATAGACATCTAAGAAATGTATATAAAGATATATATATGATATTATTGAAGGCTTCTTTCACTGAAATTCAAGAAGGCTGTTGTAAATTGAAAATAGTGTACCTTGGTGAATGTATTTGTTTTTAGTGATGCAACAATTCACTAGCAAAATCTAAATACACGATATTAAGCAAAAAGGAAGAAATGAAAATGCAACAAATCACATTATTGGGAAACGCATTCACTTGACTAACTAGGTATAGTCATACTTAAATCTATACAAAGTGACTATAACAGCTAATTATAATAATAATAAAAAATACAAAAAGAACACTGACAAATGCAATAATCATTAATTTTGAAGTTAGACTTCAGTGAATAAAAACAATTCTTCTACCCAATATACTATATATAGCTCAAGCCCTATTTTTCCAGAAAAAAACATTGTATTAATGACAAATAACATCTTATTAAAATTCCTGTGGTTCTCTAATACAGGTAAGACAGGTTTCTTCACCACATTAGGGATCAGAGAGGGATTAATGTCTCAGATATTGAAACCTATATCAAAGCTTCAATATTTAAAATTATGTTGAACTGGGTAGATTCAGATTATATTTCTAACTGCAAATATTTGCATTTAAGTATTTTATAAAATGGCAATTATCTTTCTAGCTTCTCCTTAAAAGATCAAATATATTCTTGCACTTTCCTTATTTTACACAATATAATATTTCTTCTTCTTCCGGTTTTTCCCAGTTAGGGGTCACCACAGCAGATAACCTGTCCACTCATGATTGGCAGTGACGTTTGACAGTGTCAAGTTGCCAGCCCAACCTTCCACAGAAGGCAAACACACATAGGGCCAATTTAGAGTGTCCAATACACCTACAGCATGTCTTTAGGGATTCTATATTAGAAGACCAAATGTTTAGGCAATCGAACACGTAAACATTGATCTTCTAATATCGAAAGCTAAAAACGGTGAACAATGATTTAATGCAGGGAAAGAATTCCCTTGGCCGTTTACCGGAGTTTGCTATTTCCCTATTGTTGAGCAATCTCGGAGTTGGTATATTTAGTTAGGGGAGGTGTGGGGGGCACAGCCCTCCACTTAATTTAGATGTAAAGTAATGTTTTTAGTGTTGTGGCCAAGGGACGTGTTTCCTGAGACATTCGACATTGGGAGCTCGATATTAGAAGATCGATGTTTAGGTGTTCAATCACCTAAACATTCAGTCTTCTAATATAGATCAGTCTTTGGGATGTGGGAGGAAACCGGAGCACATGGAGGAAACCTATGTGACCACAGGGAGGACATGCAGACTCTACACAGAAGGCAGAGAGAGAGAGAGACCTCTTGCTGTGAGGTGGCAATGTTAATCGTTGCACCACACTGGCTGCCCACACAATATATTTCTATACTCACAAAATCCTATACTTAGCAATTTAAAAATATTCTTATCAATGTTGACACTAAAATCAGTTTTGAAGCTTTAATTCTTTTTATTTCACCATTTTTTTTGATAAAGTCTTTAAGAACATAGTTATTTCTTGGGAAGCAAGCATTTTCATTTGTTGGCAGCACTGTATTAAAAAACTCATAATTAAAGAATCCATCAACTTATAAAGGATGTTAATTTGGATTCTTATGACTGGTTACTGCTACAAACGGTTCATCAGAGCTCATTCCCATGATCATTGTAAAATTCTTAGTAACTGATTTTTAAAGAAAGTCCAATATTAATAAATTATTTATATGAAATCATCTACAGTAAATCTAAAATTGGAAATCTTACCTTAAAATTATATAAAATCTTAATTATATATACATAAAAAAAACACAAGATAATTACTGGAATCATATAGCTTGCTTGTCCCATGAGTACAAATCTCAAATTTTATCATCCACTGAAGTTACATCTTGGTCAAAATATTGGAGTATATTTATCTGGAAATTTTTGCAATGAGCATTCCTAACTCCAGATAAGATAGCTTAGATAATTTAAGCACCATGAAAGGACAAGTCTAAAATCATTAATTCAGGATAAGAAGATTAGGATTTTGAAGCCGGACAAGGGTGGTGGGGTTGTTACAATAAACAGTGTGGACAATTCACTACAAATGTTGCAACTACTCTCTAATGAAAACATCTATAAACATGCATCCATTACTGAAATTAAAACCACTTTCACAAACTCTTTTTTTTCCTATTTTACATGGTAATGTGGGGTGAATTGTACCCTCTTGAATGTGTTTATCTCAACACAACCAAGTCCAAAATTTCTTCAAAATGTGGCATCCCAAAAATTCACATATCTTCCGGTGATCCTCCACTTACACTGATCAAGTTAGCAATGGGATTCAAGTTGGAACCCCTAGCCAAATAATCAATTATAAAGGTAAGGATATACTTAAGACGAAGTATCATATTTTAAAGGATTATTGGCATCTTTTGAAATTACTTAATGATCTTCCATTCGATGCTGCTACTATTTTCATTATGGTTGGCATAATGGACCTCTTTTCTATTATATCTCATAATATTGGAGTTGAGTGTTTTTTATTTCTTATCAAACAACTTAGGGTCATCTCCAGTTGAGATACATACCATTACTTCAGTTTTGGAACTGGTTCTTAACTATTACATTCAATTTGAAGGAGAATTCTTCCATCAAATATCAGGTGTGTCTGTGGGGGCAGTGTGCACCCCCATTTATGCCAACATAGTATTAGCTAGATGGGAGGATAAAAACATTTTTAACCCTGACATTTTGTCCAAAGTGTATGGTTACTCCAGGTTTTTGGATGACATATTAATTTTTGGAAGGGGACAATAGACGATTGGGTGGAGGCACTAAATATGTGGGAGAGTACAACCAATATTTTGAGGTTTACATACTCATTACGCCTTGAATAAATCAATTATCTGGACATTAAATTAATAAAAAAATTGCAATCTATGCAGATTTATTTTTTCTTTGATAGGAAAGAGGCATTCTCAATTCTTCCTGCCCATCAAAAGAAATCATTGGTGCAACTATCCAGGCTTACTGAAATATTATTGAACCCACAACATTTGTGGAAGAAATTAATTTTGTCTGCTTTTAAACATAGGATACCCAAATGAGTTACTTCAAAAATTCAGGGTCGATGTGATGAATCTACACAATGAGCAATTTTCTCTGATTTTAAATAGATCCCCACAGGGTGGGAGATATATATATCTCCCAGGTTTGTGAATGTA
Source organism: Protopterus annectens (assembly GCF_019279795.1). Classification (NCBI taxonomy): domain Eukaryota; kingdom Metazoa; phylum Chordata; order Ceratodontiformes; family Protopteridae; genus Protopterus; species Protopterus annectens. The sequence goes on from NC_056750.1 coordinate 730,741,576, forward strand.
AATTCAGACAATACATCAACTTATTTTCCATCATGTACACCTATTTTGTCACCCCTTTCAGTGTAGATATAAATAAAATGTCAGTACAGTTAGATTAAATTGGGATATAATTTTTCCAGGGCATCTCCTTTGATAGCTTACAGTAATGACAAAAACATTAAGTGCCTGATAGAAATGGATGTCAGTAGTTGACAGCATATACCTAAGGTAAGATGTCCAAATGTGGATGTTGTAAAATATGTAGGTATGTACACAAGGGACCATATATATCTATTACTAACTTTAATAGAACAATACATTGTGTAAGGGAAATGTAATTGTAACACTTCAAATGTAGTTTACGTAGCTTCCTGCTTTTCATTAAAAGGTTTCTATGTAGGAAAGACCAATAGGAAGTTGAAAGCTAAGGTCAATGAACTCCTTTATGATATAAAAATGTAAGATTACTAATGCTTGCTATAGACACACCAGTAGTTGTACCGATTTTTAGAAATTTGTCATTTTTATTTTTTTTATTATTATATTTTTTGTGGTACATTGAAAGGTGATTTAGACTTGTTATTACAATACAAAGAATTCACATGGCAACTGAGGCTTAACACATCAGCCATTCCAGGATTAAATATAACAATTTCTTTTATCATTTTTTTTTTAAAAAGGAAAGCACAGATTGTAAGATTATTTAGCTTAATACTTCACAAATTAATTGTATTAGGGTCTTAGGTCTGTTTTGTACTCCAATTCTTGCACTGCACATATTGTTTTTATTTTTTAACACTTCAGTATTTCTAACACTTTTAAATTATTTTACTTAAATGTATCTATTATATTCTGTAATATACTTAATATATTTAAACATTTTTAAAGTGTATTCAAAGTGGGGTTATTGATTTGTGTTAAGGTTAGGATAAGCTGTTTAGATATGGTATCTGGAACTTCAAATTTTGAAATTGGTTAATCATTTCAAATTATTGGCAGACTATGGATATTTCAATATATTTAACCATTCTAAATCTGTATAAGATAACTCCAATGAAGTCTTGTTACTTGACTCAAGATGAAAGTGCTTAGTTGTGCCACGTATGCACTATTTATTTTATGATCCAATACAGTGTTTTTGTTACAGTCTGCTTTTTATTGTTGTAAGTTTTTAGTTTGTCATTTGTCATATTCTAAGTCACACCAAAATTATTTTAACAAAGGGCAGTCATAAAAGATGTGAATTCAATCAGCTTTATGTTCTTGCATGTATCTCCAACAAGAAAGATTCTTGGTTTTATCAAATGTAGATAATTTGGAGTTAGGAAAGCTCTATGCAAAAATGTCCAAGTAAGTATACTCCAATATTGTGACCAAGATACAAGTTCAACTGATGACAAAATTTGAGATTTGTTCTCATGGAACAAACAAGAAATATGACACAGCAACATGAGTCCAATATTTTCTCGTGGTTTTAATTTTATATTTTATTAAGATTTTATAAAATTTTGAAGACTTCCAATTTTAGATTTTTTTTTGTAGATTATTTTATATAAATAATTTATTAATATAAGAGGTTCTTTGAGTTACTAGGGATTTTACAAAGGTCATGACAATGAGCTTTCACACTTTGTAACAGTAACCAGTTGTAAGAATCCAAATCAAAATCCTTTTTAAGTTAGTGAATGTCTTTAACTCAGGGTTCTTTAGTACAGTGTTGACTACAAATGAAATGTTTTGCTTCCCTAGAAATAAATATGTTCTTATAAACTTTATCAAAAATTGTTGATACTAAAAGGAATTAAAGCTTCACACCAGATTGTAGTGTTAATTTAAAACATATTCTTCATAATGTTAAGTATAGAGTTTAAATAATTACATTTGCTAGGTAAAGAAATATATTGTGTAAAATAAAGAAAGTGCAACAATTTATTTGTCTCATCTTTTAAGGAGAAGTTAGCTGAAATATTTTTGCTATTTTGTAAAATACTTAAATGTAAAAGTTTCCAGTTAGAAATATAATTTGGATCTACCTAGTTCAAGAGGAATGGAAATACAGAAGCATTAGTATAGGTTTCAATATCTGGGAAACTAATCATTCCCCGACCCCATGGTGTAATGTGGTGAAGAAATGCAATTCAATTCCTATTAGGAACCGTAGGAATTTTTAGGTGTTTTTCTGGATAAATAGATTGGGTTGAGCTCTCTCTCTCTCTAAATTTATATATATATATATATATATATATATATATATATATATATATATATATATATATATATATATATATAGTATATTTGGTAGGGGATGAAAAGTTTATTCCATTTATCAGTGTTATTTTTTACCATTTTATAATATTATTATAATTAGATGTTATTGTCTCTTCTATAGATCTACGTAGGACTGTGTCCAAATAATCAAAGGAATTTGTTTTCCAATAATGTGATTTTTATACATTTGTCCTTTTTGTTTAATATCATGATTTTGATAGTGAATTGTAGCATCACTGAAAGCAGAATCATTCATCAATTAGTTGAGAGATATCACTTTCTTCCAAGGATTGTTGATGAATGGTTTAAGATGGATCCTGTGTTCTTTGACTTTGGTTTCCTTATGGGCTGTTTTCTTTAAAAATGATAAAAAGTCTTCAAAAATTGGTGCAACAATGGATTCCCTTTGTCTAATTGTACTTTTTCTTGCAACCTAAACTATAGTCCAAAGTAGAGAAAGGTTGTCCTTATTCAAAGCAGTGCCATCATTAACATTAAATAACAGATTTTGAAAATGAAAATGAGTCAGAAAACAAAGCTTTTAAAAATCATTTAAGTGACACCAAAATTGTTGTAGCAAAGGACAGTTATAAAAAATGTGAAACCAATTAGTCTTACATTCTTGCATGCATATCCAACAAGAGATATTCTTAGTTTTATCAAATTTAGCTAACTTATTTGGAGTTAGGAATGTTATATGGAAAAACTGCCAGGTAAATATACTCCAATATTTTGAACAAAATGTAAGGTCGTTGGATTATAAAAGTTGAGATTTGTACAGATGGGACAAACAGGAAATATGACCCACAGTAATATGATTTCAATACTTATCTTGTAGTTTTCTCTTATATTTAATTAAGATTTTATATAATCTTGAGGTAATATTTTTCAATTTTAGATTTACTGCAGATTTCATATAAGTATTTTGAAATGAAAATCCTTTATCAGTTGATGAATGTCTTTAGCTCTGAGCTCTTTAATACAGTGTTGCCAACAAATGAAATGCTTTGCTTCCCAAGAAAGAAATACATTTGTATAAACTGTAACACGTTGTGAAATACTTAATGTAAAGTATTTCCAGTTAGAAATATAATTTGGATCATCCAAGTTCGAGATAATTTCAAATATTGCAACTTTGATATAGGTTTCATTATCTGTAAAATTAATCACTCCCTTATCCCAGGGTCTAATGCGGTAATAAAGCTATTCTGTTTCTATTAGGGACTCATAGGAATTATTTATGAGATTAAATAAGGTGATTTTTTTCTGAAACAACAGATAGGGCTTGAGCTAAATCTGGTATGTTGGATAACATAATCCTATTTATTAATTTAAGTCTTTCTTCAAAGTAGATGAAAGTTTATTCCATTTATGTGTTAATCTTTTTTATTTTTATATTATTATACTTAGCTGCTATTGTCTCTTCTAAAGAAGTAGGACTATACTAAGATAGTCAAGGCAATTTGTTTTCAATAATGTGATTATTACAAATTTCTACCTTTCCTTTTTGTTTAATAGTAAATATTAAAATTTTGATAGTGAATGGTTACATCACTGAAAACAAGTACATTTGGCAGTGTACACCATTGTCATTTCCTGAATCCCAGTGAAAGATGCCTTCAGTAATATGATATAGATCTTTATATAGATTTCTAAGATATCTGTCTATAAATATGTAAATTTAATAGAAATGTGTGATTGCTTCATGGATATAAATGTACTGAACAGAAACCTGTCAGCATATTACATGAAAATCGCCATCAGTGCAATGTGTTACAGCAAAATAGTTTTATTTTCTTCTGCATATGCTGCAATGCCTACACTTCTTTCTCTTTTTCCTGTTAACAAGTTAATGAATTAATACATACCAATAATATAACTATTAGAAATAATAACCAAATAAACTATATACAAGATGTACAAAGGCGGGAAAGAAATGTAAATATTGAATTTCATTAAGAAGAGTCACTATCTATCTGAAGAATGTCAATGAGATGTATCACTTTCTTCCAAAGATTGTTGATGAATGGTTAAAGATAGATCACGTGTTTTAGTTTCCTTAAGACCTGTTTCCTTTAAAAAGGATAAAAAGTCTTCAAATAGTGGTGTAGAAATGGATTTACATTTTCTAGTTATACTTTTGCTTGCAACCGCAAGTATAGTCAAAAGTAGAGAAAGTTTAGCCTTATTCAATGCATGGCCATCTTTATCAAAATCGTTAATTTGATTTAATGTTAATGAAAATCAGTCAGATAAAGCTTTTAAAAATCACCTGTCACACCAAAATTGTTTGTAACAAAGGACAGTTACAAAAAATGTAAAACCAATCAGCTTTACCTTCTTGCATGCATCTCCAATAAGAGATATTCCAGGTTTTACCAAATTTAGATAAATTATTTGAAGTTAGAAATGCTGTATGCAAAAATTTCCTGGTAAATATACTGCAATATTGTGACCTGGATGTAACATTTGATGGATGATAAATTTTGAGGGTCTATATTATAAGATCGACATTAGAAAACATTAAACATATGGTCGACACCATATGGTCGATGTCTTCAAACATCGACCTTATAAACACACACACACACACACAAAAAGAAAAAAAGTACCCTAATGGGTTTAAGCAGGGGGGGCAACACCCCTGCACCCTCCACACCCCCTACTACATAAATATACCAACTCCAAGACCGTACTACATTGTAGTAAACAGAAATCTCCCCTTTTGGAGATTTCTGTTTACACGCTCAAGATTCTGAGCGTTCGATATTCTCATGTCGATAATGTCAGATTTGACATTGTTGACTTTCGAGAATATAATATAGACCCAATTTTGAGATTTGTACTCATGGTACAAACAAGAAATATGACACATAGTAACATGATTCCAGTATTTATCTTGTGCTTTTGTTTTATATTTTATTAAGATTTTATATAATTTTGAGGTAAGATTTCCAATTTTAGAGTTACTGTAGATTATTTCATATAAATTATTTATTAATATAAGAGTTTCTTTAAAAATCAGTTACTAAGGATTTTACAAAGGTCATGGGTATCAGATATGGCACTTTGTATCAGTAATCAGTCACAAGAATCCAAATCAAAATCCTTTATAAGTTGTTTTATATAGTATTGCCAAAAAATTAAATGTTTTTGCTTCCAAAGAACTAAATATTTTTTTATGGACATTAATTCCCTTTAATATCACCAATTTTTGATAAAGCTTCAAACCAGATTTTAGTGTCAACATTGGCAAGAATACTTTTTTAGAGCTGTTAAGTATAGAGTGTATAAAATTAAATTTTGTAGGTCTAGAAATAAGATATGTAAAATAATAAAGAATGAGTGTATAAAATTAAATTTTGTAGGTCTAGTAATATGATATGTAAAATAATAAAGAATGTGCAAGAATTTGTGTGTCTGATCTAATAAGGAAAAGTTAGCTGAATGATTATTACCAGTTTGTAAACTACTCAAATGTAAAGATGCCCAGTTAGAAATATAGTTTGGATCTACCAAGTTCAGGATGATTTTTAATACTGATGCTTTAATAAGTTTTGATATCTTCTAAATCAATCCCTCCCTGATCCCATGCTCTACTGTGGTAAAGAAAAGCTATTCTATTAGAGATCCACAGGAATTTTGATTAGATTTTACTTTTGCCATTATAAAGAAAATAGAGCTTGAGCTATATATAGTATATTGGGTAGAATAATATTATTATTATTAATTGAATCAGTATATTGGATAGAAGAATAATTATTAATTGAAGTCAACCTTCAAAAGAGATGAAAACTTTATTCCATTTATCAGTGTTATTGTTTATTATTTTAATAGTATTATATTTAGCTGTTATTGTCTCTTCTATAGATCTAAGTAGGACTATACCCAGAAAATTAAGGGGATTTGTTTTTTTTCCAATAATGTGATTTTTTTTACAAACGTGTCCTTTTTCCTTTTTGTTTAATATCATGAATTTAGGTTTTGATACTGACTGGTTACATCAGTGAGAACAAATATATTCAGCAGTATACACCATTGTCAATTTACAGCACCCTTGCTAAATCCTAGTGAAAGATGCTTTTAATAATATGACATAGCTCTTTATATACATTTTTAGATATCTATCTATAAATATGTAAACTTAATATAAATGTGTGATTGACCATTGATATAAATGAACTGAAATGTTACCTGACAGCATATTGCATTAAAATACCCAACAGTGCAATGACTTACAGCAAAATGGTTTTATTTTCCTCTACATCTACTGCAAAGCATATTATTTTTTGTCTTTTTCCCTGTTAAAAAGGTAATGAATTAATACATTATAATAATGTAATAGCTATTAGAAATAATAACCAAATAAACTATATACAAGGTGTACAAAAATTTGAAATAGATTTTAATATTACATTACTAGATAGGCAAAGAAAGAAAATACATTTACAACTTAAATTTTCATTAAACAGAGTCAGGATCTAGCTACAGAATGTCAATCAGAAATATCACTTTCTTCCAAAGATCGTTAATGAATAGTTTAAGATGAAGCCTTTGTTCTATGACTTTAGTTTCCATATGAGCTGTTTCCATTAAAAAGGATAAAAAGTCTTCAAAAAGTGGTGCAGCAGTGGATTTCCAATTTCTAGTTATACTTTTTCCTCCATCCACAAGTATAGTCCAAAGTAGAGAAAGTTTCTCCTTTTTCAAAGTAAGGCAATCATTAACATTAAATAAAATTAAAGATTTTGATAATGAAAGTGAGTCAGATAAAGCTTGTAAAAATCCCCTAATAAATTGTTTTAACAAAGGACAGTTTTAAAATAAATGTGAAACCATCCAGCTTTACATTTTTGCATGCATCTCCAGTAAGAGTTATTATTGGTTTTAACAAATTTAGCTAACGTATTTGGAGATAGGAATATTCTATGCAACATTTTTCAGGTATATTTACTACAATGTTGTGACCAAGTTGTAAGGTCAATGGATGATAAAATTTGAGATTTACACTCCTGGGACAAACAAGAAATATAACCCACAGTAATATGATTCCCATATTTATACTGTTGTTTAGTCTTATATTTTATTAAAAGTGTATATAATTTTGAAGTAAGATTTCTTATGTCAGATTTATTGTAGATGATTTCATATAAATAATTTATTAATATAAGAGCTTCTTTAAAAATGATTTACTAAGGATTTGACAAATATCATGGGTATAAGTTATGGCACATTACAGCAGTAGCCAGTCATAAGGATCCAAACCAAAATCCTTCATAAGTTGATGAATTTCTTTAATTCTGGGTTATTTAATATAGTGCTGCCAACAAATGAAATGTTTTGCTTCCCAAGAACTAAATATTTTCTTAGGTATTTTATCAGAATATTAGTGATACTAAAAGAAATTAAAGCTTTAAAACAGATTTTTCGTAAACATTGGCAAGAGCATTTTTTTAATTAAGTATATAGTTTTTAATATTAAATTTTGTAGGTGTAGAAATATGATATTGTGTACAATAAGAATGTATATTTAGAGTTTAAGTATAAATAATTTATATATTTATATATTATATAAATATAATTTACATATACAGGAAAATAAAGCATTTTGCTGTAAAGTATTGCACTGTTGGCTATTTTCAATTAATATGGTGCCAGGTTTCCATTCAGTTCATTTATATCCATAAGGCAATTACAAATTTCTATTCATTTTACATATCTATAGATAGATATCCAAGAAATTTATATAAGGATCTATATCAAACTATTTTAGGCATCATTCACTGGCATTCGGGAAAGGTGCTGTAAATTAGAAGTGATCTGCATTGCCAAATGCATTTGTTTTCAATGAAGCAACCGTTCATATCAAAATCTAAATTCATGATATTAAAAAGGAAAAAGTACACATTTGTCAAAATCACACTATTGGAAAACAAATTCCCTTGATTACCTGGGTATTGTCCTACTTAGTTCTGTAGAAGACACAATAATAACTAATTATAATAACATTATACAAATAATGCAAATATAACACTGATAAATGGAATAACCTTTTCATCTCTTTTGAGATAATAGAAATGATTCTTCTACCCAATATACTATATTCCGCTGAAGCCCTATCTAGTTTTCCAAAAAACACCTTATTAATGACATACATAAACTCTTATTTAAATTCCTACGGCTCCCTAATAAAAATAGAATAGCTTATCTTTACCGTATTACGCCATGGGATCAGCCAAGAACTAATTTCCCAGAAACTGAAATTTATATCAAAGCTTTAATATATAATCATCTTGAATTGGGTAGATCCAAATTATATTTTCTAAATACAAATCTTTACATTTGAGTATTTTACAAAATTATAATAATCATTCAACTAAATTATCTTTAAAAGATCAGCAAATAAAATCTTATACTTTATTTTATCCAATACATTTCTATACTTGCAAAATGCAATTATCTAAATTATATACTTAATAAATAAAAAAAAAATATATATATATATATATATATATATATATATATATATATATATATTTACTTTTTTTTTGCCAATATTAACACTAAAATCTGCTTTAGCACTTTAATTTCCGTATCACCATTTTTTATAAAGTTCATAAGAACAATTTATTTATTGGGAAGCAAAACATTTCCTTTGTTGCTCACACTGTATTAAAGAACTCAGTGCTGAAGATGTTCATCAACCTATAAAGGATTTTTGTGTGGATTCCCATGACTGGTTACTACTGCAAAGTGTGATAGCTCCTTCCCATGATCTTTGTAAAATCCTTTGTAACTTCCTTTTAAAGGAACTCCTATATTAATAAATTATGTATATGAAATCAGCTACAATAAACCTAATACTGGAAGCCTTCCCTCAAAATTATATAAACTATTAACAAAATATAAGAAAAAAACACAAAATAAATATTGGAATTATATTACAATGGATCATATTTCTTGTTTGTCCCATGAGTACAAATCTCAAATTTTATGATACGTCGAACTTGCATCTTGGTCAAAATATTGGAGTATATTTACCTGGAAATTTTTGCATAGAGCAGACATAACTCCAAATAACATAGGTGAATTTGGTAAAACAAAGAAAATCTCTTATTGGAAATGCATTCAAGAATGTAAAGCTGATTGGTTTCACATATTTTATAACTTTCCTTTGTTAAAATAATTTTGGTATGACTTAGATGATTTTTAAAAGCATTGTTTTCTGACTCATTTGCATTATCAAAATCTTTAATTTTAATTAATGATTATGACTGTCCTGTTTTGAATAAGGATAACCTTTCTCTACTTAGGACTGTACTTGCAGGTGCAAGGAAAACTATAACTAGAAAATGGAAATCTACTACTCCACCACTTTTTGAAGACATTTTATCCTTTTTAAAGGAAACAACTCATAAGGAAACTAAATCAAAGAACACAGAACCATCTTAAAACAATCAATCAAGGATCAATAATCCTTGGAAGAAAGTGATATCTCTCATTGACAGTTTTCAGCACGATCCTGACTCACATAAACAACTTCAATTTTCATTAAAGAATTTTATTTAATTCTTTAAGATTATAAAATGTATATCTATTTGAGGTCTTTGTGCTTACTGTATTTAGTTTATTTGTTTATTATTTCCAATAGTTATTATATTACTATCATGGACTAATTCATTACCTTGTTAAATGAAAAAAGCCAAAAAAAAAAAAATATACAGGAAAACAAAACCAGTTTGCTATATGCCATTGCACTGTTTTCATGTAGTATGCTGTCAGGTTTCTCTTCAGTTCATTTATAACCATGAGACATTTAAACATTTTTATTAATTTTAGATATGTATAGATAGTTATCTAGGAAATGCATAGAATGATCTAGGTCATATTATTCAAGACATCTTTCACTGAGATTCAGGAAGGGTGCCTTATACAGACAATGGTGAGATTTACAAATATACTGTATTTGTTTTCAGTGATGCAGCCATTCACTATCAAAATGTAAATACATGATACTAAGCAAAAAGGAAAATACAAATTTGTATATTGCAAAACAAACAAATTTATTTTATTATCTGGGTATAGATCTACTTAGACCTATAGAAGAGACAATAAAAGCTAATTAAAATAATATCGTAAAAATAATGAAAACTAACACTGATAAAAGGAATAAACATGTTAATCTCCTTTGAGATTGACTTCAATTAATAAAAATCATTCTTCTATCCAATATACTGTGTATAGCTGAACCCTATCTATATTTTCAGAAAAAAACATACTAATGACATAAGCTCTTACTAACATTCCTATGTTTCTCTAACAGAAATAGAATAGCTTTTCTTCACCACATTACAGCATGGGATCAGGGAGGGATTATTTTCCCAGATATTGAAACTATATCAAACCTTCAACATATCAAATCATCTTGAACTCAGTAGATCCAAATTATATTTCTTACTGCAAATGTTTACATTTAAATATTTTACAAAATGGGAGTAATTTTTCAGCTAACTTCTTGTTAAAAGATCAGGCAAATAAATTCTTGCAGTTTATTTATTTTATACAATATACTATTTCTATACCTACAGAATTTAATTATATAAACACTATACTTAAAAAAAAGTATTCTTGCCAATGTTCACTCTAAAATATGATTGGAAACTTGAATTCCTTTTAGTATCACCAATTGTATGATAAAGTCCATATGAACATATTTATTTCTTAGGAAGCAAAGGATTTCATTTGTTGGCAAGACTGTATTAAATAACTCAGACTTAAAGAAATCCATCAACATAGAAAAGATTTTCATTTGGATTCTTATGACTAGTTTCTGCTATAAAGTGTGATAGCCTATTCCCATGATCTTTGTAAAATTCATAGTAACTCACTTTAAAAGAAATGCCTATATTAATAAGTTATTTATATGAAATGATCTACAATCTAAAATTGGAAGTCTTACCTCCAAAGGTAAAAATTGGAATAATTTTACTATGGGTCATATTTCTTGTTTGTCCCATGAGTACACATTTCAAATTTTATCACTCATCGATCTTATATCTTGGTCAAAATATTGAAGTATATTTTCATGGAAATTTCTGCATTGAGCATTCCTAACTCCAAATAAGTTATCTAAATTTGGGAAAACCAAAAAGAATGTCTTATTGGAGATGCATGCAAGAATATAAGGCTGATTAGTTACACATTTTTTATAACTGTCCTTTGCTAAAATAATTTTGGTACGACTTATATGATTTTTAATTTTATTTAATGCTAAGTATGACCCTCCTTTGAATAAGGATAACCTTTCTGTACTTTGGATTATACTTGCGGTTGCAAGGAAAAGTATAACAAGAAAATGGAAATCTACTGTCCCACCACTTTTTGAAATATGTTTTATCCTTTTTAAAGGAAACAGCGCATAAGGACACCAAATCAAAGAAAACAGGGCCATTCTTAAACCATTCATCAACATTCCTTGCAATAAAGGGATAGCGCTCTCGGACATTTTTCAGCAAGATCCTTACTCTAAATAAAGATAATACACAAACTTCAATTGCATTAAATAATTATATAAAAATGTAATATTTACATCTATTCCTGGTCTTCGTACATATAGCATTTATTTTTTAGTTATTAGTTCCAATACTTAATATACTGTTATAATATATGAATTCATTAATTTGATAATTGATAAAAAAGTATAGGCAGTGCATATAGTGGGAAATAAAGCCCTTTTGCTATAAGGCATTGTACTGTTGGCTATTTTCATGCAATATGCTGTCAGTTTTCTGGTTAATGCATATATATCCATGAGTCAATTACACATTTGTATTCATTTTACATATTCATAGACAAATATCTAAGATATATATAACAAGGCTCTATATCATATTATTCAAGGCACCTTTCAGTGGGATTCAGGATGGATGCTGTAAGTTGACATTGGTGTGCATAGCCAAAAGTGTTTATTTTCAGTGATGCAAACATACACTATCAGAATCTGAATGCATGATATTTAACAAGAAGGAAACATACAAATTTGTAAAAATCACATTATTAGAAACAAAACTCTCTTGATTATCTGGTTATAACCTTACTTAGATCTAAAGAAGGGACAATAACAGATAAATATTAATCTTGTACCAAATATACTATATATAGCTCAGCCCTTTCTATTTTTCCATACTAAAACTCATTAATGACATAAATAGGTTCTTATAAAAAAGTCCTACAGTTCTCTATAGAAATAGAAAAGTGTGCCTTTACAACATTACACCATGGGATTATGGAGGGATTAATTTCACAGATACTGAAGCCTATATCAAGCTTCATAATTTAAAATCATCTAGAACATGGGAGATCCAGATTATATTTCTACATGGAAATATTTATATTTATGTATTTTACAAAATGGCAATAAACTTTCAGTTAACTTCACCTTAAAGGATCAAACAAATTCTTGTATTTTATTTTACACAATATGCTATTTCTATAACTACAAAATTTAATTATATACTTACTTAAAAATATGTATATATTCCTGCCAATGTTATCACTAACTGGTGTGAAACTTTAATTCCTTTTAGTTTCATGATTTTTTGATAAAGTCCATAAGAACATATTTATTTCTTGGGAAGCAAAAAAATTGCTTGTTGGCAACACTGTATCAAAGAACTCAGTGATAAAGAAATTCAACTTATATAGGATTTTCATTTGGATTCTTTTAAAAGGGATAAAAAATCTTCAAAAAGTGGTACAACAGTGGATTTCTAATTCCTAGTTATACTTGTCATTGCAACCACAAGTATAGTCCAAAGTAGAGAAAGGTTATCCTTATTCAAAGCAGGACTATCATTAATATTATATAAAATTAAATATTTGATAGTGAAAATGAGTAAGAAAACAAAGCTTTTAAAAATCATCTACATCATACCAAAATATTTTAACAAAGGACATTTATAAAAAAAATGTGAAACCAATCAGCTTTACATTCTTGCATGCATCTCAAATAAGAGATATTGCTGGTTTTAACAAATTTAGCTAACTTATTTGGAGTTTTGAATGCTCTAAACAAAAATTTCCAGGTAATTATAATCCAATATTTTGACCAAGATGTAAGTTTGGCCGATATAATTTGAGATTTTGTAGCTATGGGGCAAACACGAAATATGACCCATAGTAATATGACTAATTTATCCTGTGGTTTTGTCCTATATTTTATTAAGATTTTATGTAATTTTGAGGTAAGACTTCCAATTTTGGATTTATTGTAGATAATTTCATATAAACAATTTATTTATAAAAGAATTTCTTTAAAATTGAGTTACTAAGGATTTTACAAAGAGCGTGGCAATGAGCTATCACATGTTGTATCAGTAATCACTCATAAGAATCCAAATGAAAATCCTATATAAGTTGAATTTCTTTATCACTGAGTTCTTTAATACAGTGTTGCCAACAAGCAATTTTTTTGCTTCCCAAGAAATAAATATGTTCTTATGGACTTTATCAAAAAATCATGAAACTAAAAGGAATTAAAGTTTCACACCAGATTTTAGTGATAACATTGGCAGGAATATATACATATTTTTAAGTAAGTATATAATTAAATTTTGTAGTTGACATTCTTCAGCTAGATCCTGACTCCTTTTAATGTAAATTGAAATTATGTATTTTCTTTATTTACCCATCTAGGAATGGAATATTTAAATCTATTTCAGGTGTTTTTACTTATTACATATAGTTTCTGTAGTTATTATTTCTAATAGTTATTAAATTATTATAATGTATTAACTCATTACCCTGTTCACAGGAAAAAAACAAAGTATAGGCATTGCAGCACATGCAGAAAAAATAAAACAATTTTGCAGTAATGCATGCACTGTTGGCTATTTTCATGTAATATGATGCCAGTTCATTTACATCCATGAGACAATCACACATTTTAATTCAATTTACATATTTATAGATATAGAAGAAATGCATGTAAAGATCTATATCATATTACTGAAGGCATCTTTTAGTAGGATTCAGGAAGGGTGCCGCAAATTGACAATGGTGTGCACTGCTGAATGTATTTGTTTTAGGTGATGTAACCATCCCCTAATAAAATCTTAATATATTGATATTAAACAAAAAAGGAAAGTACAGATTTGTAATAATCACATTACTGGAAAACAAATTCCCTTAATTATCTGGGTATAGTGCTTCTTACATTTGTAGAAGAGACAATAACAGCTAATCATAATAATATTATAAAAATAAAGAAACCACTGATAAATGGCATAACGTTACCATCTCCTTTGAAAAATACTTCAATTAATAAAATGATTCTTCTACCTAATATACTATATGTTGCTCAATCCCTATGTATTTTTTCCAGGAAAAAAAAACACCTTATTAATGACATAAATAAGATCTTATTAAGCTTCCTAGGGTTGCCTAATAGAAATAGAATAGCTTTTAACATGTCAGATCATGGGATCAGGGGGGATTAATTCACAGATATCAAAACCTATATTAAACCTTCAAACTTTAAAATCATCTTAAACTGGATAGATCCAAATTTAATTTCGAACTGGAAATCTTTATATATAAGTATTTTAGAAAATGGCAAAAATCTTTCAGCTAACTTCCATTAGTAAACCTACCAGTATTAGATGATACGTCTGCACATAGAGGAGACACTGTAAGACTAAAAACCCACCAACTTCATTCAACCACACACTCACACATGCGCAGTCCCCTCAACACATTAGCACCATACCGCCCTTTAACATGTACATTAAGCTACTTCTCAGATCTAATGACTCAGAAATTGACAACCATCCTTAGTTTAACAAACTACCTAAATTATGAAATAAATCTGTCAATTCTGTCACAACTGGGCAGCCTACCTCTCATCACTTAATACAAGTGTTCATAAAAAAAATTATAATGGGGGGACCAAAGGCCTGAAAATAGGGACAGATCTAATTATTGCTCTTATAAACTTAGAATGCTCTATTAAAGGTTCAGTCTTTAAAATCATCTTGAACTGGATAGATCCAAATTTTATTTCTAACTGGAAATCTTAATAATTAAGTAGTTTTCAAAATGGCAAATATCTTTCAGCTAAATTATGCTAAAAGATCAGGCAAATAAATTCTTGCACTTTGTTATTGTACACACTAACATATTTCTATAACAACAATTTTAACTGTATAAACTCTGTGCTTACCAATTTAAAAATATATCATAATAATACAAAAACTATAAAAATAACACTAATATAAACTTTTCATCACATTTCAAGACATACTTCAATTAATAAAAAGGATTCTACTACCCAGTGTTATGTATATGGCTCTATCCCTATCTATTTTTTCCAGAACAAAAAATCACCTTATGAATGTCATAAATAAGATAAAATTCCTATGGATCCATAATATAAACAGAATAGGTTTTTACCACATTATACCCTGGGATCAGTAAGGGATTCATTTCCTAATTACTGAAACCTACATCAATGCTTCAATATTTGAAATCATCTTGAACTGGGCAGATCCAAATTATATTTCTAAGTGGAAAAATGAGTATTTTACCAAATGACAATAATCATTCAGCTAACTTCTCCTTGAAAGGCCAAACAAATTCTTCCACATTCTTTCTTATTTTACACAAATTCATATTTCTATACTTAAATTTTTTTCATCTTACCTTTAAGCATCTATTGCAAGACCACCAGTTGTTCTAGAGCCCAGATTCCGCCTCTCAGTAGTCATCTTGGGATTAGTGCTTCTGTTTTCTGCTGGTGAGAGAAGGAGTGCAGGTACATTATTTCCTGGAAACAGCTAATCAACAGAAAGCTTAATAACTGCTTTATACATGACAGCTAAGAATCTGTGCTTATATTCTGATCCTGGTGAGAGTAGGATCAGAGTGCATTTATTCCAGACTCTTAATGGTTGGATTGTGAGTGTCTATGCTTAACATACCTGATTGGTCTGGTTACTATTCGAGGCAAATACCAGAAAAAGGCAACAAGCATGCAGACTCTTGCATCACCTGGGACAATACTGTGGATCACCAAACATGCAGTGGCCTGCTTCTCTTCTTGGGACTGGTGCACTAAAACTACCTAGTTTTAGCTAGAACTAGCCAGTTTTTTAGTTTCCACACTCAAAACTGTTTCCTTGTTCTCATCATTTGCTCAGAAGTCATTGTAAGCACTAAATCACTAAATAAACTACAAATTACTACAACACTCAACTTTCCTCACTTCTCAAGAGGAAAACAGTTCTTAGTACTTAAATTAATAAGCACCTATCCAGGCATGTCCATGGGTCAGCTACTGGTGTTTTCTCCTGTCCACCTGATGAATCTGGGCATCTTGGGTCAATGTAGCAATTGCCTCATGTATACTGAAAACCCTCTCCTCATACCACCCAACACTACAACCTGTGAGAGATGCACTTATATAGCCAAGATGGAAGCCAAGCTCTCTCCTGCCAAGACTGGACTAGACAGTCAAGAGGAGAAGGTTCACACCTGCACCACACCACACTCAAGGCACAGTCCTTCAAAACCCACACATAGAAACACAAAGCACAAACCAACATTCATGGACGCTCTCAATAAAAATCTGCCCAAGCAACAGAGACCTTCTAAGCTGAAACCCAGACAACCACCACCCCCCAACACTACCCAAATCACACATAGCCCACAAAATGAGTTTGCCACTCAACCTCAGCCCATAAGACAAAACAACGTACCCAACATTCTAGTCATAGGTGATCTTATAGTCAGGCACACTGATGTCCCACTCACCAGGCTAAACAAGGAGAAAGTTACTGTCCAGGATCCACCATATAATGCATGCACTCAGGTCACTCCACAACAAGTACAAATATGACTCTGCCATTGTCCATGTTGGTGTGAATGACCTGAGGCGTACCTCCCTGGACTACATGAAAAGAGACATAGTTGAGCTCTCAGATCTTGTAGCCAAGGCAGGTATGACCCTAGTCCTGAGTAGCATCCTGCCATCAACCAGAATGATACCACAGTACAAGGACAAAATGATTGACTTCAACAATTGGCTAAGCTCCTGGTGTCATTTTAAGGGGATCCAGTATCTGCCTGGGATGACATAGTTGGCAGAACACAATGCTTTGCCAGAAATGGCCTGCACCTGTTGCCCCTGGGATTCTGAATACTGGCTAAGGCTCTTGCCACCAATATAGTGCCTTTTTAGGCAAGGTTCAAATGCTAAATTCACCACCATAACAGGTTCAAGCAAGCAAACTTTGAGGGTAATGCTACTAACTTCTAGAAGGCTAAACCTCAAAATGCACTCACTCAAGGCACTCCTTAAAATGGAGAACATCAATATCTGTGCAGTGACAGAGGCCTAGTTCAAGGCTACAGAGAGCACTCCTGCATTACCAGGCTAAAATTCAGAGCACACCTTTCGGCCACCTAACCTGGACCGAAACACTAAAGGTGAAGGTGTGTCCATATTCATTAAGGATATCCACATCTTCAGTCTAGTTGCTCAACATAATGCATCTGAAATTATCCAAGTGCAACTAACACAGGGCAAGACTGCAATCCAGGTTATAACTTGTTACAGATCCCCCACCATGCCCCAGGATTCCCACTTTTCATGTCTTAAGAAACTGAAAAATATTAAGGTACAACCCAATACTTTAATTATGGGTGATTTTAACTACCCCACCATCAACTGAGAAAACTACTCATGTACCAACTCATTCACTCAATGTTTTCTGGAATTCATGAATTCCAATGCCTTGGATCAGCTTGTCCACACCCCCACAAGGGGCAGCAATATCCTGGACTTGGTCATTACCAATATGGGTAACTGGTGTTCCACACCAGAGGTCAACTCCTCGCTGGTCAGAACCCTCCACAAGCTAATCACTCTACACATCCATATCCCACCCCCATTAAGGAAACCACCATCAAAGACCACACCAAAGCCAACTTCATGCTTCTTAAGACAGAAGTGGCTAACTTCACGACACCCATGCAGATGGAAAATAGAGGTACAACTGCTGAATCTTACACAATTGCACTGTATAAGCACATAAACAAGTGCATGGAATGTGCCATCCCCAATAGAACCAAGGTGCTATCCTGCAAAAAAAGGAAGCCAATCTGGTGGTCCCCTCCCACAAACAAACTCTACAACAGAAGGAAGAAGCTGTTGCAAAAAAAGAGTAAAATCCCAAGATTGGAGGAACTCCCTAGTCAGCCTCAGCAAGAAGCTGACATCCCTCATAAAATCCTCCAAAACCAGTTATGAAAATAAAACTGCTACTGATTCCAAAGACAACCACAAAGCATTCTACAGCTATGTCAAGAATCTCAATGGCACCATTCAGATCTGCTCTGATCTACAGCACAACGGCATTAAATATACAGAACCAACCAATACTGCCAACATCCTGGCAGATGGGTTCAGTGCTAACTTTACCCCCCTTTTACCCTCCAAAGGACTCATCTTATTACCAGAAGAATGCAAAGCCTCTGTAATCACAGATGAAGTAATGACCGCACTCACCAAAGTCAAGAACACAGCATTCATGGGACCAGACAACATCCCAGGCTGCGTACTACATGAACTAAAGAACGAACTGGCACCCACACCTTAGTACCATGTTCAATCATAGCCTCACCAACAGTGACGGCTATCCCCCTCCACAAAGGGGGTGCAACCACGCACCTCAGAAACTACCGCCCCATTAGCCTGATGATCCTGGTCTGCAAGGAAATGGAACATATCATCTTGGAGCTTATAAACAATGACATAGGTAACCTCCAAATCCTGGACCCCACTCAGTTTGGGTTTGTAAAAGGTAGATCATATCTACTAAACATGACTGACTTCTTTGAAGCAGTCACTTGAGCCATAGACCAGGGCAAGGTAGTACACACAGCCTGTCTTGACTTCACCCAGGCTTTCAATACCATCCCCCACTCTGGAATTATAGATAAACTCACTAAACTGGGCATAAATCCCTATGTCACAAGATGGGTGGCCAACTGGCTCACTGACAGAAGTCACACATTAAAAGTAGCTGACTCCAACTCCGGCTTCAGACCAGTGCTGAGTGGAGTACCACAGGGTTCAGGGTGCTGTGTCCTCTCCTGTTCAGCATCTACTTCTCTGAAGTGCAGGCCAACATAAAGTCTTTGGCTAACCAAGTTCGCAGATGACTACAAACTGGGAGCCATAATAAAATCACCTAATGATGTAGACATTCTACAAAAAGACCACACAAAGACAGAAGACAGATGCTTGTTGTCAAAGTCATGGCCTCAAGCTCAATGCCAAGAAGTGCACTGTCATCTCCTTTAGGAAAAACTCTGTACCCATGATCTACCACATAGACGGTAGCTCACTAAACACTAAAAGTGTGATAAGAGACCTCAGGACACAGGCGGACAGTAGTCTCTCCTTTGATAACCACATCACAACAGTAGCCAGGAAATCCTTCTATGTGGCACACTGTCACAAAAGGGTTTTCCTCTAGAAAAAAGGAGGTCATTGTTCCTCTCTACTCATCCCTCATCAGACCCATTATAGAGTACAATGCCCCGTTTGGCATGTATCTCACAAGACACCTACAACAATTGGAAAGGCCACAGAAATACCTCACTAAGAGGGTTACTGACCTCAAACAGATGCCATACACAACGACAGTCTGAAAAAACTCCAGCTCTACTCCATCGCATATTGCCTTCTCAGTGACATTCTCTGCCTAACATACAAAGCTATGTCAAACCCAGAGCTGTTGGACATGCTACACTTAAAGAAATCCCAATCTCTCCGAACTACACACTCCAGGGACCTAAACCTTGTCACCACAAAAAACATTACATGCTAGAGGGATAGATTCCTGTCCCAGAGACTTCCCATACTCTGGAACAAACTACACATTCATGTCAAGCAAAGCTCCTCATTGGCCCGCTTTAAGAAAAATCTTGACAACTGGATGGGAAATAGAAAATTCATCCTGGGGATCACTTCTGTGGCACTGCTTGACAAGGGCACAGAAAAATAATTTTCTTAAGTGGCAAAAGTCAGGGAACTTTTATGGCTAGGCTTATATAGGCCCCAGGGCTGATAGCCTTGTACCTACCTATGAACCCATACTTAACTTTAAAAAATTATTCTTGCCAATGTTGAGAATAAAATCTGGTTTGAAGCTATAATTCTCTTAAATATCATCAATTTGTTGATAAAGTCCATAACAAAATATTTAATTCTTGGGAAGAAAAAACATTTCATTTGTTGGCAACACTATATTAAAGAACTCAGAGTTAAAGACATTCATTAACTTATAAACAACTTCAGTTTGGATTCTGGTGACTGTTACTAATACAAAGTGTCATTGCTGATAGCCATGATCCTTGTAAAATCTCTAGAAACTGATTTTTGAAGAAACTCAAATATTAATAAATGATTTATATGAAATCATCTAAAATAAATCTAAAATTCGACTCTTACCTCAAAAATATATACAGTCTTAATAAAATGTAAGACACCACCACAATATAAATATTTGGAGTCATATTAGTGTGGATGCTATTTCTTGTTTTTCTCTTGAGTACAATTCTCAAACATTATCATCGATTTGTCTTAGACTTTGGTCAAAATATTGGAGTATATTTACCTAGAAATTTTAAGTTAGCTGAATTTGGTAAAACCAAGAAAAGCTCTTATTAAAGATGCATTGTGACAATGTTTCACATTTTTTATAACTGCCCTTTATGTTGCCTTAATATTTAAAATCATCTTAGACTGTGGTGATCCAAATGATATTTTAACTGCAAATCTTTACATTTAAGTATTTAACTAAATGGCAGTACTATTTCAGCTAACTAAAGATCAGAGAAATAAATTCTTGCACTTACTTTTTATTTTACACAATATTTCTATCTCTACAAAATTTAATTTAATAAACTTTATACTTAATTAAAAATATACTGTTACCAATGTTGACACTAAAATCTAGTTTGAAACATTAATTCCTTTTAATTTCACTATTTTTTGATAAAGTCCAAAACAACAAATGCATTTCCTATGATGCAAAACATTTCATTTGTTGGCAACACTGAAGTAAAAAAAACTCAGAGTTATAGAAATTCATCATCTTATAAAGGATTTTGATTTGGATTCTTATGACTGGTTACTGCCACATAATGTGATATTGCATTCTCATGATCTTTGTAAAATTCTTGATAATATATGTTTAAAGAAACTTCTATATTAATAAATTATTTATATGAAATCATATACAGTAAATCTAAAATTGGAAATCCTACCTTAAAATTATATACAATCTTCATAAGATGTAAGACAAAACCACAAGATAAATATTGGAATCATATTAATGTGTCATATTTCTTGTTTGTCCCATAAGTGCAACTGTGAAATGTTATCATCAATCAAACTTTCATCTTGTCACAATATTAGAGTATATTTACTTTTAAATTTTTGCATAGAGTATTCCTAACTCCGTGTAAGTCTACTAAATTTGGTAAATCCAAGAATGTCTCTTATTGCCATCCGAATGTTCACTGGAGACACCAAATAAGGGCTCCGAGACCAACAAAAGTTGTTTGAATTTATTGTAACAAAACACACCAATATCTCTTATTGGACATGCATGCAACTGTCCTGTGTTAAAACAATTCTGGTGTGACTCTTTGCATAGAGCATTCCTAACTCCAAATATGTCTACTAAATTTGATAAAACTAATTTTTAAAGAAACTCGTATGTTAATAAATCTAAAATTGGAAATCTTACCTCAAAATTATATAAAGTCTTAATAAAATATAAGAAAAAATACAAGATAAAACTGGAATCGTCCTACTATGGGTCATATTTCTTGTTTGTCTCATGAGTACAAATCTGAAATGTTATCATTGCTCAAACTTAAATCTTGGTTTGAGTCTATTTACCTGATAATTTTGTCATAGAGTATTCCGAACTCCAAATAAGTTAGCTAAATTTTGTACAACCAAGAATATCTCTTATTGGAGATGTGTGCAAGAATTTAAAGTGGATTGTTTTCAAATTTTTTTAATAACTGGCCTTTCTTAAAACACTGTCGGTATGACATAGATGATTAATTTTCTGAATCATTTTCATTATCAAAATCTTTAATTTTATTTTTGTTAATGATGGACCTGCTTTGACTAAGGATAATTTGTCTCTACTTTGGACTATACTTGCAGTTGCAAGGAAAAGTATAACTAGAAAATGGAAATCCACTACTGCACCATTTTTGGAGACTTTTTTATCATTTTTAAAGGAAACAGCTCATAAGGAAACTAAAGTCTAATGGTATAGGACCCATCTTAAACCATTCATCAAATATCCTTGGAAGAAAGTGATCTCTCTCATTGAAATTCATCAGTTGGATCCTGACTCTCTCTAACGAAAATTGAAGTTATTTATGTCTTTTCCTTATTTAGCTATCTAGCAATGTAATATCTAAATATATTGCATCGTCTTTGTACATACTGCATACATTTTATTTGGTTATTTCTAATAATTATAATGCATTAATTCATTACCCTATTGATAGTAAAGAAAGACAAAAAAGGAAAGTATAGGCATTGTAGTACATAAAGAAGAAAATAAAAACATTTTGCTGTAAGGAATTGCACTGATGGTTATTTTTATAGGTTCATAGGTAGGTACTAGTCTATCGGCCCTAGGGCCTATACAAGCCGAGCCAAAAAGGTACCCCGGTTTTTGCCACCCAAGAAAATTATTTTCCTGTGCCACTGTCAAGCAGAGCCACAGAAGTGATCCCCGGGGTGAATTTCCTATTTCCCATCCAATCAAGATTTTTCTTGAAGAGTACTAAAGAGGAGCTTTGTTTGATATAGATAGGTAGTTTATTCCAGAGTATGGGAAGTCTCTGGGACAGGAATCTATCCCTCTGGCATGTTCTGTTTGTTGTGGTAACAAGGTTTAGGTCCCTAGAGCGTGTAGCTCGGAGGGATTGGGACTTTTTTAAGTGGAGCATGTCCAACAGCTCTTGGTTTGACATAGCTTTGTATGTTAGGATGAGATCACCTCTGAGTAGGTGATATGTGACGGAGTAAAGCTGGAGTTTTTTGAGACATTCTGTGTAGGGCATCTGTTTGAGGCAGGGAATCCTCTTTGTGAGGTATTTCTGCAGCCTTTCCAGTTGTTGTAGATGTCTTGTGAGGTACATACCAAAAGGGGCGTTGTACTCTATAAACGGTCTAATAAGTGATGAATAGAGGGGAACATTGACCATTTTTTTCTGGATGAGAAACCTTTTGTGATGAGGTGTGCCACAAAGAAGGATTTCCTGACTACTGTGGTGATGTGATTATCAAAGGAGAGACTACTTAACTTAGAGCTAACTTTACCCCCCTCTCACCCCCTAAAGAGCCCATCTCTATACCGGCAGAATGCAAAGTTCCTGTAATTACAGCTGCACAGGTAAAAACCACACTCTCCAAAGCCAAGAACACAGCATCCATGGGACCAGACAACATCCCAGGCTGCGTTCTACATGAACTACAGAATGAACTGGCACCCCACCTAAGTACCATGTTCAGTCATAGCCTCACCTCAGGCTTTGTGCCTACTGAATGGTGCACAGAGACGGTTATCCAAATCCACAAGGGGGGAGCCACCACGAACCCCAGGAACTACCACCCCATTAGCCTGATGAGCCTGGTCTGCAAGGTCATGGAACTTATAAACAAAGACATTGGTAATCCCCAAATTCTGGACCCCATCCAGTTCAGGTTTGTAAAAGGCAGATCATGTCTCCTAAATCTGATAGACTTCTTTGAAGCAGTCAGCAATGCTGTAAACGAGGGTAAGGTAGTTCACACAGCCTATCTAGATCTAACCAAAGCTTTCGACATCATCCCCCCCTCTGGAATTATAGATAAACTCACTAAACTAGGTATAAATCCCTATGTCACAAGATGGGTTGCCAACTGGCTCACTGACAGAACCCACACTGTGAAAGTAGCAGACTCCAAATCCGACTTCAGACCAGTGACAAGTGGAGTACCACAGGGTTCAGTCCTGGATCCTCTCCTGTTTGGTATCTACTTCTCTGAAGTACAGGTTAACAACAAAGGTCTTTGGCTATTGAAGTTTGCAGATGACTGCAAACTAGGAGCCAAAATCGAAACTCCTAACGATGTGGACATCCTACAAAAGGGCCTCAATGCAACAGATGCCTGGTATCAAAGCCATGGCCTTAAGCTTAATGCCAAAAAGTGCATTGTCATCCTCTTTGGTAAAGACTCTGTACCCATGGACTACAACATAGGCGGTAGTATACTTAACATGTACTATGTAATGTGCTGTCAGGTTTCTGTATAGTTCATTTATATCCATGAGCCAATTACATATTTCTATTCATTTTACATGTTTCTATATATTTCCTTATATACATTTCTTAGATATCTATTTCATATTAATGAAGGCATCTTTCACTGGGATTCAGGAAGGGTGCTTGTAAATTGACAATGCTATATGCTGACACATTTATTTGTTTTCAGTGATGCAACCATTCACTATCAAAATTTAAATACATGACATTACGCAAAAAGGAAAAAGTACAAATTTGTGAAAAGCTAATTTTTTAGAAAAAATCCCTTGATTATCTGTGTATAGTCCTACTTACATCTATAGAAGAGAAAATAACAGCTATTTAGAATAGAATAATATTATAAAAATAATAAAAAATAAGACTGATAAATGCAATAAACCTTTAATCACTTTTTTAAACAGACTAAAATTAATGAAATTGTTTCTTCTACCAATATAATCTAAAGCTCAACACAATCTATTTTTCCAGAAAACACAGTTTATTAATGACATAAATAATCTCTTATTAAAATTCATGTGATTCCCTAATAGAAATAGAATAGATTCCCTAATAGAAATAGAATAGCTTTTATTCACAATATTACACCACAGGATCAGGGGGAAATTAATTTCCCAGATATTGAAACCTATATCAAAGCTTCAATATTTAAAATTATCTTGAACTGGGAAGATCCAAATTATATTTTAACTGCAAATATTTACATGTATGTATGTTTATAAAATAAATTATTTCTTGCACTTTTCTTATTTTACACTAATATAATATTGCTATTACTACAACATTTAATTTACTAAGCTCTACACACAACAATTAAAAAAAATATTCTTCCCAATGTTAACACTAAAATCTGGTTTGAAACTTTAATTCCTTTTAATATCACCATTTATTTTTTTCTGTCTGATAAAGTCTGTATGAATGCATGTCTTTCTTGGGAAGGAAAACATTTCATTTGTTGGCAATACTATATTAAAGAAGTAGGAGTTAAAGAAATTCATCAACTTATAAAGGATTTTGATTTGGATTCTGATGACTGGTTACTGCTTCAAAGTGTGATTGCTGATTCCTTTAAATTTTATAAAATCCTTAGTAACTTTTTAAAGAAACTCCTGTATCAATAAATTACTTATAAGAAGTCATCTACAATAAATCAAAATATGAAATTGTATCTGAGAATTATATAACATCTTAATGAAATATAAGACAGCACCACAATATCAAATTTGGAATCATACTACTATGGATTATATTTTTTGTATGTCCCATGACAAACCCAGAATCTCTCTTACTGGAGATGCATTTAAGAAGGTAAAGCTGATTGGTTTCACATTTTCTTTATAACTGCCATTTGTTAAAACAATGTTGGTGTGACACAGATAATTTTTAAAAGCGTTGTTATCTGACTTATTTTTATTATAAAAATCTTTAATTTTACTGATGGTCCTGCTTTGAATAACGATACACTTTCTCTACTTTAGGCTGAACTTTCTGTTGCAAGGAAAAGTATAAAGAGAAAATGGAAATCCACTGCTGCACCATGGGGTCAGGGTGGGATTAATTTCACAGATATTGAAACCTATACTAAAGCTTCAATATTTAAAATCAACTTGAACTAGTTAGATCAGGATTATATTTATAACTGGAAATGTTTACATTTGAGTGATTTTTTTTTTCGAAATGGCAATACTGTTTCATCTGACTTCTTAAAAGATCAGACAAATAAATCCTTGCCCTTTATATTACACAATATCATATTTCTATACATACAAAATGTTGTATCTCCAGTTCTGTTGATCACGTCCATATATTTAGCTCTTGGGAAGCAAAACTTTCCATTTGTTGGCCACACTATATTAAAGATCTCAAAGTTAAAGAAATTCATCAACTTATAAAGGATTTTGACTTGGATTCTTATGACTGGTTAATGCTAGAATTTGTGATTGCTGATTCCCATAATCTTTGGAAAATCCTTAGTAACTTTTTTTAAAGAAACTCCTATATTAATTATTTATATAAAATCATATAGAATAAATCTAAAATTTGGAATCTTAACTCAAAATTATAAAAAGTCTTAAGATATAAGACTACACCGCAATATAAAAAATTTGGAATCATATTACTATGGGTCATATATCTTCTTGCCCTATGAGCACAAATCTCAGGTTATATCATCTGTCAAACTTACACCATGGTCAGAATATTGCAATTTATTTACCTGGATATTTTTGCATGGAGCATTCCTAACTCCAAATAAGTTAGCTAAATTTGGTAAAACCAAGAACACCTTTTACTGGAGATGCATGCAAGAAAGTAAAGCTGACAGATTTCACATTAGTTATAAATGTACTTGTTAAAACAATTTTGGTGTGACTTAGATGATTTTTAAAAACCTTCTCTACATTGGACTATATTTATGGCTGTAAGGAAAAGTATAAATAGAAAATGGAAATCCACTACTGAACCACTATTTGAAGACTTTTTATCCTTTTAAAGGAAAGAGCTCATACAGAAATGAAATTCAAAGAACACAGGATCCATCTTAAACCATTCAACAATCCTTGGAAGCAACTGATACATCTCAATGACATTCTTCAGATAGATCCTGACTCTTTTCAATGAAAATGAAAATTGAAGTTGTTTATTTATTTTCTGTATTTATCTCTCTAGGAATACAATATCTACATATTCACATATTTGTACATCTTTTATATAGTTTACTTAGCTATTATTTCTAATAGTTATTTTATTATTATAATGTATTCATTCATTACCTTAACAGAAAAAAGACAAAAAACAAAGTATAGGCATTGCATCACATGCAGAAGAAAACAAAAAATATTTTTCTTTAATGCATTGCACTTTTGGCTATTTTCATGCAATATGTTGCCAGTTTTCTATTCAGTTTATTTATATCCATGAGGCAGTCACACATTTCTGTTCAATTTACATTCTGTTCAATTTACATATTTGTAGATAGGGTTTCTATTAGCAGAGCAAAAGACCGTAATCGTGAATATGGAAAGAGCGAAATGCCGAATGTCCGAAACAGCGAAAATGGAAATGTCGAAGTGCAATGGTTGGCTCATCTGCAGTATAGCTCTGTAAGGTAAGTGTGCAATTGATCGGACTTTAGGGTTAGGATGTGGGTTAAGGTAAGTTAATAGAGAGGTAATGTATGTAAGATTTAGTGTAGTGTTAGAAGTAGGGTTTTATTTAGCTGTATGTATGTATGTGTATTATTTGTTTTGGGTGTTTGTCTATAGGGGAAGTGTGTGGTAGTTACAGACCTTAGGGTTAGGGAGGGGTTAAGGATAGTGTATAGATAGTTGTGTATGTGGGGTTTAGTGTAGTGTTGGAAGTAGGGTTTTTTTATATGTATGTGCATTTATTTTTTGGGTGTATGTCTGTAGGGGACTTGTGCATAGTTATGTACCTTAGAGTTAGGGGGGGTTAAGGATAGTGCATAGTTAGTTGTGTTTGTGGGGTTTAGTGTAGGGTTAGAAGTAGGGATTTGGTGCATTTCTTAGATATCTATTTCATATTATTGAAGGCATCTTTCACTGGATTGACAATGCTGTATGCTGACACATTTATTTGTTTTCAGTGATGCAACCATTCATTATCAAAATTTAAATACATGACATTACGCAAAAAGGAAAAAGTACAAATTTGTGAAAAGCTAATTTTTTAGAAAAAATCCCTTGATTATCTGTGTATAGTCCTACTTACATCTATAGAAGAGACAATAACAGCTATTTAGAATAGAATAATATTATAAAAATAATAAAAAATAAGACTGATAAATGCAATAAACCTTTAATCACCTTTTTAAACAGACTAAAATTAATGAAATTGTTTCTTCTACCAATATAATCTAAAGCTCAACACAATCTATTTTTCCAGAAAACACAGTTTATTAATGACATAAATAATCTCTTATTAAAATTCATGTGATTCCCTAATAGAAATAGAATAGCTTTTATTCGCAATATTACACCACAGGATCAGGGGGAAATTAATTTCCCAGATATTGAAACCTATATCAAAGCTTCAATATTTAAAATTATCTTGAACTGGGAAGATCCAAATTATATTTTAACTGCAAATATTTGCATGTATGTATTTTTATAAAATAAATTATTTCTTGCACTTTTCTTATTTTACACTAATATAATATTGCTATTACTACAACACTTAATTTACTAAGCTCTACACACAACAATTTAAAAAAATATTCTTCCCAATGTTAACACTAAAATCTGGTTTGAAACTTTAATTCCTTTTAATATCACCATTTATTTTTTTTCTGTCTGATAAAGTCTGTATGAATGCATGTCTTTCTTGGGAAGGAAAACATTTCATTTGTTGGCAATACTATATTAAAGAAGTAGGAGTTAAAGAAATTCATCAACTTATAAAGGATTTTGATTTGGATTCTGATGACTGGTTACTGCTTCAAAGTGTGATTGCTGATTCCTTTAAATTTTATAAAATCCTTAGTAACTTTTTTAAAGAAACTCCTGTATCAATAAATTACTTATAAGAAGTCATCTACAATAAATCTAAAATATGAAATTGTATCTGAGAATTATATAACATCTTAATGAAATATAAGACAGCACCACAATATCAAATTTGGAATCATACTACTATGGATTATATTTTTTGCATGTCCCATGACAAACCCAGAATCTCTCTTACTGGAGATGCATTTAAGAAGGTAAAGCTGATTGGTTTCACATTTTCTTTATAACTGCCATTTGTTAAAACAATGTTGGTGTGACACAGATAATTTTTAAAAGCGTTGTTATCTGACTTATTTTTATTATAAAAATCTTTAATTTTACTGATGGTCCTGCTTTGAATAACGATACACTTTCTCTACTTTAGGCTGAACTTTCTGTTGCAAGGAAAAGTATAAAGAGAAAATGGAAATCCACTGCTGCACCATGGGGTCAGGGTGGGATTAATTTCACAGATATTGAAACCTATACTAAAGCTTCAATATTTAAAATCAACTTGAACTAGTTAGATCAGGATTATATTTATAACTGGAAATGTTTACATTTGAGTGATTTTTTTTTCGAAATGGCAATACTGTTTCATCTGACTTCTTAAAAGATCAGACAAATAAATCCTTGCCCTTTATATTACACAATATCATATTTCTATACATACAAAATGTTGTATCTCCAGTTCTGTTGATCACGTCCATATATTTAGCTCTTGGGAAGCAAAACTTTCCATTTGTTGGCCACACTATATTAAAGATCTCAAAGTTAAAGAAATTCATCAACTTGTAAAGGATTTTGACTTGGATTCTTATGACTGGTTAATGCTAGAACTTGTGATTGCTGATTCCCATAATCTTTGGAAAATCCTTAGTAACTTTTTTTAAAGACACTCCTATATTAATTATTTATATAAAATCATATAGAATAAATCTAAAATTTGGAATCTTAACTCAAAATTATAAAAAGTCTTAAGATATAAGACTACACCGCAATATAAAAAATTTGGAATCATATTACTATGGGTCATATATCTTCTTGCCCTATGAGCACAAATCTCAGGTTATATCATCTGTCAAACTTACACCATAGTCAGAATATTGCAATTTATTTACCTGGATATTTTTGCATGGAGCATTCCTAACTCCAAATAAGTTAGCTAAATTTGGTAAAACCAAGAACACCTTTTACTGGAGATGCATGCAAGAAGGTAAAGCTGACAGATTTTACATTAGTTATAAATGTACTTGTTAAAACAATTTTGGTGCGACTTAGATGATTTTTAAAAACCTTCTCTACATTGGACTATATTTCTGGCTGTAAGGAAAAGTATAAATAGAAAATGGAAATCCACTACTGAACCACTATTTGAAGACTTTTTATCCTTTTAAAGGAAAGAGCTCATACGGAAATGAAATTCAAAGAACACAGGATCCATCTTAAACCATTCAACAATCCTTGGAAGCAACTGATACATCTCAATGACATTCTTCAGATAGATCCTGACTCTTTTCAATGAAAATGAAAATTGAAGTTGTTTATTTATTTTCTGTATTTATCTCTCTAGGAATACAATATCTACATATTCACATATTTGTACATCTTGTATATAGTTTACTTAGCTATTATTTCTAATAGTTATTTTATTATTATAATGTATTCATTCATTACCTTGTTAACAGAAAAAAGACAAAAAACAAAGTATAGGCATTGCATCACATGCAGAAGAAAACAAAAAAATATTTTTCTTTAATGCATTGCACTTTTGGCTATTTTCATGCAATATGTTGCCAGTTTTCTATTCAGTTCATTTATATCCATGAGGCAGTCACACATTTCTGTTCAATTTACATTCTGTTCAATTTACATATTTGTAGATAGGGTTTCTATTAGCAGAGCAAAAGACCGTAATCGTGAATATGGAAAGAGCGAAATGCCGAATGTTCGAAACAGCGAAAATGGAAATGTCGAAGTGCAATGGTTGGCTCATCTGCAGTATAGCTCTGTAAGGTAAGTGTGCAATTGATAGGACTTTAGGGTTAGGATGTGGGTTAAGGTAAGTTAATAGAGAGGTAATGTATGTAAGATTTAGTGTAGTGTTAGAAGTAGGGTTTTATTTAGCTGTATGTATGTATGTGTATTACTTGTTTTGGGTGTTTGTCTATAGGGGAAGTGTGTGGTAGTTACAGACCTTAGGGTTAGGGAGGGGTTAAGGATAGTGTATAGATAGTTGTGTATGTGGGGTTTAGTGTAGTGTTGGAAGTAGGGTTTTTTTATATGTATGTGCATTTATTTTTTGGGTGTATGTCTGTAGGGGACTTGTGCGTAGTTATGTACCTTAGGGTTAGGGAGGGGTTAAGGATAGTGCATAGTTAGTTGTGTTTGTGGGGTTTAGTGTAGGGTTAGAAGTAGGGTTTTGGTGCTTTACTTTAGGTTAGAAGTAGGATTTGGTTAGTGTATATATGTGGTTTATTTGGGTAGGTAGTATGCAGCGGGTGGTGGGGTTGGTCAACTATGACGGTTCATTATTTTATTTTTCGCTGTTTAGTGCATTCAGGATTTTTGAGGTTTGCGTTATAGGTGCCGATGTTTAGGTAGTCGGTTAAAGGGTTTTTCGATTTGCTAATACAGACCCTTGTAGATAGATATCTAAGAAATGTATATAAAGATCAATATCATATTACTGAAGGCATCTTTTACTTGGATGCAGAAAAGTGTTGCAAATTGAGAAGTTTTAACACTGCAGAATGTAATTCTTTTCAGTGATGTAACCATTCACTACCAAAACATGAATATAGGATATAAAACAAAAAAAAAAAAGTAAAGTTCTAAAATTGACATTATTGGAAAACAAATAAATTCCTTTGATTATCTTGGTAGAGACTTCGTATTTCAATAGAAGAGACAATAACAGCTAATTATAATAATATTATAAAAAATAAACAAACAATACCACTGATAAATGGAATAAAGTTTTCATCTCCTTTGAAGACAGACTTCAATTAATAAAAATGATTCTTCTACGCAATATACTATATGCAGCTCAAGCCCTATTTTTTTCCAGGAAAAACACCTGATTAATAAAATAAATAAGATCTTGTTAAACTTCCTATGGTTCCTTAATAGAAATATTATAGCTTTTCTTTACCACACTACTTTGACATCTGAGAGTTGGGAGGGGGGGGGGGTTCATTTTGCAGATATCAAAACCTGTAATAAGTCTTCAATATTTAAAATCATCTTGAACTGGATAGATCCAAATTTTATTTCAAAATGGAAATTGTTTTAAGTATTTTACAAAATGGCAAAAATCTTTCAGCTAACTTCCACTTAAAAGATCAGGCAAATTCTGTCACATTCTTTGCTGTTATACACAATAATATATTTCTATACCTATGAAATTTCATTTTATAAACTCTGTGCTTACCAATTTGAAAAAGTATTCTTGCCAAAGTTGACACAAAAATCTGGCTTGAAGCTTTACTTCCCTTTAGTATGACCAATAATTGTATAAAGTCCTTAAGAACATATTTAGTTATTGGGAAGCAAAAAACTTTCATTTTTTGGCAACAGTATATTATAGAACTGAGAGTTAAAGAAATTCATTAACTTATAAAGGATTTGAATTGGATTCTTGTGACTGGTTACTGCTACAAAGTGCCATAGGTAATAGCCATGGTCTTTGTGAAATCCTTAGAAACTGATTTTTAAAGAAACTCCTATATTAATAAATTATTTATATAAAATCATCTTACCTCTAAATTGAAAAAAATTGAATAAAATATAAGACAAAACCGCTATATAAATATTGGAATCATATTACTATGGATCATATTTCTTTATTTGCCCCTTGAGTACAAATCTCAAATTTTATCATCCATCGAACTTGCATCTTGGTCACAACATTGCAGTATATTTACCTGGAAATTTTTGGATACAAGAATTCTAATTCCGAATAGTTTAACTAAATTTGGTAAAGCCTAGAATCTCTTACTGTAGATGCATGCAAGAAGGTAAAGTTGATTGGTTTCACATTACTTTATAATTGCCCTTTGTTAAAATAATTTGGTGTGACATAGATGATTTTTAAAAGCTTTATTATCTGACTCACTTTCATTATCAAATTCTTTAATTGTATTTAATGTTAAAGATGGCCCTGCTTTAAATAAGGATACAATTTCTTTGCTTTAGACTATACTTGCAGTTGCAAGGAAAAGTATAACTAGAAAATGGAAATCCATCTCTGCACCACTATTTGAAGACTTTCTATCCTTTCTAAAGGAAACTGCTATAAGGAAACTAGTCAATGAACACAGGTTCCATCTTAAATCATTCATAAACAATCCTTGGAAGAATATGGCACATCTCATTGACATTCTTCAGACAGATCCTGACTCTTTTCAATGAAAATTGAAGTTTTTTTTTTGTATTTCTCTCTCTAGGGATAGAATACTTACATACATTTCACTTCTTTGTACATCTTGCATATAGTCTATTTGGCTATTATTTCTAATAGCTATTATATTATTATAATGTATTAATTCACTACCTTATTAACTGAATAAATGACAAAAAACAAAGTATAGGCATTGCATCACATGCAGAAGAAAATAAAAACATTTTGCTGTAACGCATTGCACTGTTGGCTATTTTCATGTAATATGCTGACAGGTTTCTGCTCAGTTCATTTATATCCATGAGACAATCACACATTCCTATGGCATTTACATATTTATAGATGGATATCTAAGAAATGTATATAAAACCTATATATTATTGAAGGCATCTTTCACTGGTATGCAGGAAGAGTGCTGTAAATTTGCAATTTCTACACTGTAGAATGTATTTCTTTTCAATGATGTAACCATTCACTATCACAATCTAAATACGTGATATTAAACAAAAAGAAAATGTACAAATTTTGAAAAATGACATTGGAAAACAAACAAATTCCCTTGGTTATCTGGGTATAGTCCTTCTTAGATCTATAGGAGAGACAATTATAGCTAATTATAATATTATAAAATAATAAAGAATAACATTGGCAAATGAAATAAACTTTTCACCTCCTTTGACGATGGACTTCAATTAATAAAAATGTTTCTACTACCATATATAGATAACCCTATATATTTTTCCAGAAAAAAAAATACCTTATTAATGGAGTCAGAGCTGGAAGTGGCAGAGTTAAAGATGTTAAGATATGCACTGGGTGGGACAAGAATGGACAAGATTAGGAATGAGTATATTAGAGGGTCAGCTCAGGTTGGACGGTTTGGAGACAAAGTCAGAGAGGTGAGATTGCATTGGTTTGGACATGCACTGAGAAGGGACGCTGGGTATATTGGGAAAAAGGATGCTAAGGATGGAGCCAGGTAAGAGGAAAAGAGGAAGGACTAAAATAAGGTTTATGGATGTGGTAAGAGAGGACATGCAGATGGTTGGTGTGACACAGCAATATGCAGAGGACAGGAAGAAATGGAAACAGATATCCTCTGTGGCGACCCCTAATGGGAACAGCTGAAAGAGAAGAGAGAGAGAGAAAAAAAGAGAATGTTATAAATAAAATCTTATTAAAATTCATATGGTTCCATAATAGAAATAGAATAGCTTTTTTACCACATTAGACATGGGATGAGGGAGAGATTAACTTACCAGATAGTGAAACCTATATCAAAGCATGAATATTTGAAATTATGTAGACTGGGTAGATCCAGTTTATATTTCTAACGGGAACTACTTTACATTTACGTATTTCACAAAATGACAATAATCATTCAGCTATTTTCTCCTTAAAGTATCAGACAAATAAATTATTGTACACTATTTATTTTACAAAATATCATATTTCTATACCTACAAAATTTAATTTTATAAACTTGATACTTAACAGCTTTAAAAAATATTCTTGCCAATGTTGACAGCAAAATCTATTTTGAAATTTAATTCCCTTTAGTATCACCATTTTTTGATAAATTCCATAAAAACATATTTACTTGTTGAGAAGCAAAACATTTCATTTGTTGTTCATTTGTTGTCAACACTATATTAAAGAACTCGGTGTTAAAGAAATTCATCAACATATAAATGATTTTGATGTGGATTATGACTGGTACTGCTACAAGCTGTGATTGCTGATTCCCATAATCTTTGTAAAATCCTTGGTAACAGTTTCTATAGAAACTCCTATATTAATAAATTGCTTGTAAGAAATCATCTACAATGAATCTAAAATTTGAAATCCTACATCAGAATGATATAAAATCTTAATAAAATGTAAGACAACACCAAAATATAAAAAATATGGAATCATAGTTTGTTCCATGAGCACAAATCTCAAATGTAATCATCCAAACTTAAATTTTGGTCTAAATATTGGAGTATGTTTGCCGGAAATTTTTACACAGAGCATTCCTATCTCCAAATATGTTAACTAAATTTGGTAAAATGAAGAATGCCTCTTATTGGAGATGCATTTGACAATGTAAAACCAATTGGTTTCCTACTTTTTATAACTGCCCTTTGTCGAAACAATTTTGGTGAGACTTGGATGATTTTTAAAGTTTTTGTTTTCTGACTCATTTTCATTATCAACATATTTAGTTATACGGAGTATACCTGTGGTTGCAAGGAAAAATATAACTAGAAAATGGAAATACACTACTGCACTAGTTTTTCAAGACTTTTTATCCTTTTTAAAGGAAACAGCTCATAATGAAACTAAAGTCAAAGAATATAGGAGCCACCTTAAACCATTCTTCAACAATCTATGGAAGAAGGTGATATTTCTCACTGACATACCTCAAATAGATCCTCTCTCTTTAATGAAATGTAGATTTTTATGTATTTCTTTATCTATCAAGGAATGTAAACTTTAAATCGATTTCAGGTCTTTCTACAAATTGCATATAGTTTATTTGGTTATTATTTCTAATAGTTAAGATAATATAAAAGTCATTACCTAATTAAAAGAAAACAAAAAGAAGAAAAAGGAAAGTATAGACATTGTAGTACATATAGAGGAAAATAAAACTATTTTGCAGTAAGGCTTTACACTGTTGGCAATTTTTATATAATATGCTGTTCAGTTCATTTATATCCATGAGGCAATTACGCATTTCCATTCATTTTACATATTTATAGACAGACATCTAAGAAATGTACATAAGGATGTATATGATATGACTGAAGGCTTCTTTCACTGGAATTCAGGAAGAGTGTTCTAAATTGAAAATAGCATACCTTGGTGAATGTATTTGTTTTCAGTGATGCAACAATTCACTATCAGAATATAAATACATGCTATTAAGCAAAAGGGAAGAAATGAAAATGTATAAAAATCACATTATTGGGAAACACATTACCTTGATTAATTTGGTATAGTCATACCTGAATCTCTAGAAGTGAGAATAACAGCTAATTATAGTAGTATTGTAAAATAATAGAAAAATAACATTGATACATGCAAAAATACTTTTCATCTATTTTGAAGTTAGACTTCAGTGAATAAAAACAATTATTCTACCCAATGTACTATATATAGCTCAAGCCCTATCTATTTCTCCAGGAAACAAAAATCTTATTAATAACATAAATAAGCTCTTATTAAAATCCCTATGGTTCCCTAATGCAGGTTGGACTGCTTTTCTTCACCACATTAGGGATCAGGGGGGCAATAATTTCCCAGATATTAAAACCTATATCAAAGCTTCATTATTTCAGTATTTAAAATTTTATTAAGTGAGTAGATCCAGATTATATTTCTAACTGGAAATCTCTGCATGCAAGTATTTTACAAAATGGCAATAATCTTAAAAGATCAGACAAATAAATTCTAGCACTTTCTTTATTTTACACAATATAATATTTATATACCTACAAAATCCTATACTTAGCAATTAAAAAATGTATTCTTACCAATGTTAACACTAAAATCTGGTTTGAAGCTTTAATTCTTTTTATTTCACCATTTTTTGATAAATTCTTTAAGAACATATTTCTTGGGAAGCAAACATTTATATTTGTTGCAACAAGCTAAAAACACCATCAACTTATAAAGGATTTTAATTTGGATTCTTCTGACTGGTTACTGCTACAAAGTGTGATTCCCATGATCACTGTAAAATTCTTAATTCATTTTTAAAGACAGTCCTTTATTAATAAATTACTTACATGAAATCATCTCAGTAAATCTAAAATTGGAAATCTTACCTCAAAATTATATAAAATCTTAAAAAATAGAAGACAAAACCACAAAATAAATATTGGAATTATATTACTGTGTATCATATATCTTGTGTGTCCCATGAGAATAAATCTAAAATGTTATCATCAGTTGAACTTGCATCTTGGTTACAATATTGGAGTATATTTGCTTGAACGTTTTTGCACAGAGCATCCCTAACTCCAAATAAGTTAGCTAAATTTGGTAAAACTAAGAATTTCTGTAGTTGGAGATGCATGCAAGAACATAATGCTGATTGGTTTCACATTTTTCATAACTGTCCTTTGTTAAAATAATTTTGGTGTGACTTACATGATGACAAACGACAAACTAAAAACGTACAACAATAAAGATCAAACTGTAACAAAAACTGTACTGGATCATAAAATTAATAAATAGTTAACTTTTACAGATTTAGAATATTTACATATATTGAAATATTCATAGTCTGCCAATAATGTGAATTGGTTAAACAATTTCAAAATTTAAAGCTCCAGATACCTTCTGGAATCCCAGTGAAAGATGCCTTCAGTAATATGATATAGATCCATATATACATTTATTAAATATCTATCTATAAATATGTAAAATGAATAGAAATGTGTGATTGCTTCATGGATATAAATGAACTAAACATAAATCTGACATCATATTACATGAAAATAGCCAACAGAGGAAGGCCTTACAGCAAACTGATTTTATTTTCCTCTCTATATATAGTGTGATACCTATACTGTCCTTTTTTGTCTTTTTTTCTGTTACCATGATAATGAAATAATACATTATAATAATATAGCACAAATTAGAAATAATACCCAAATAAACTATATACAGTGTGTACAAAGACCTGAGATTGAAATATTATATTCCTAGATAGTTAAATAAAGAAAATATATAAACAACTTCAGTTTTCATTAGAGAGAGTCAGGATCTACCGATGAATGTCAGTGAGAGACATCACTTTCTTCCAAGGATTGTTGACGACTGGTTTAAGATCGATCCTGTGTTCTTTGACTTTACTGTTTTCTTTAAAATGTTTAAACAGTCTTCAAAAGGTGGTGCAAGAATGAATTTCCATTGTCTAATTCTACTTTTCCTTGCAACCTCAAGTATAGTCCAAAGTAGAGAATGGTTGTCCTTATTCAAAGCAGGGCCATCATTAAAATTAAATAAAAGATTTTGATAATGAAAGTGAGTCAGAGAATAAAGCTTTTAAAAATCATCTAAGTGACAGCAGAATTGTTGTAGCAAAATACTGTTATAAAAATGTGAAACCAATCAGCCTTACATTCTTGCATGCATATGAGATAGTAAGAGATATTCTTAGTGTTACAAAATTTAGCTAACTTATTTGGAGTTAGGAATGTTATATGGAAAAACTTCCAGGTAAATATACTCCAATATTCTGACCATCTTATTAGTTTGTCAGATGATAACATTTGAGATTTGTACTGATGGGACAAACAAAATATGACCAACAGTAATATGATTCCAATATTTATCTTGTGGTTTTGTCTTATATTTTATTAAGATTTTATATAATTTTGAGGTAAGATTATTAAATTTTAGATTATTTTGCAGATTAGTTCATATACATAATTCATGTATACAGGACTTTAAAAATGCATCACTAAGGATTTTGCAGGGATTATGGGAATTAGTTATCATTATTAATAGCAGTAACCAGTCATCAGAACTTGAAATAAAAATATGTTTTATCAGTTGATGAATTTCTTTAGCTCTGAGTTCTTTAACGTAGGGTTGCTAGCAAATGAAATATTTTGCTTCCCAAGAAAAACATACATTCTTGTAGACTTTATCATTTTGTTAAATACTTAATGTAAAGCATTTCCAATTAGAAATATAATTTGGATCTCCCTGGTTCAAGATGATTTCAAATATTGAAGCTTTGATATAGGTTTCAATATCTGGCAAATTAATCCCTCCCTAATCCCAGGGTCTAATGTGGTAAAAAAGCTATTTTATTTTTATTAAGGAACCATAGGACATTTAAAAACATCTTACTTATGTCATTAAGGTGACTTTTATGGTAAAACAGATAGGGGCCTGAGCTATATATAGTATATTGGTTAGTAGAATCCATTGTATTAATTGAAGTCTTCCTTTCAAGGAGATAAAGAATAAATGGAATACACGTTTCCTTATTTTTGTAATTTTATATTATACTTAGCTGTTTTTGTCTCTTCGATAGATCTAAGTCATATATTTAGATTTAAATAGGGAATGGTTACATCACTGAAAACAAATACACTCGGCAGTGTACACCATTGTCAACTTACAGCACCCTTCCTGAATCCCAGTGAAAGATGCCTTCAGTAATATGACATAGATCATTTTATACATTTCTTAGATATCCGTCTACATATATGCAAAATATCTAAAAATCTGTAATTACCTCATAGATATAAATGAAACCTGATAGCATACTACATGTAAACAGCAAACAGTGCAATGCCTTACAGCAAAATGGTTTTAATTTCCTCTATACGAACTGCAATGTCTGTACTTTCCTTTTTTGTCTTTTTTTCTGTTAACAAGGTAATGAATTAAAGCACTATAATAATACAATTATTAGAAATAATAATCAAATGAACTATATACAATATGTGCAAAGACCTGAAATACATATAGATATTAGATTCCTAGACAGACAAATAAAAAAACATGACTTATATTTTCATTAAAGGCCGTCAGGATCCAGCTGATGAATGTCAACAAGAGATATCAGATTCTTCCAAGGACGGTTGATCAATGGTTTATTATGAAGTGCTCTTTGACTTTAATTTCTTTAGGAGCTGTTTTCTTTAAATAGTTAAAAAAATCTTCAAAAAGTGGTGCACCAGTGGATTAAAAATTTCTAGTCATATTTTTCCTTGCAAGTGTAAGTATAGTCCAAAGAGGAGAAATATTATCCTTATTCTAAGCAGGGCCATCATTAACATTAAATAAATTAAAGATTTTGATAATGAAATGAGTCAGAAAATAAAGCTTTTAAAAATAATCTGTCACAACAAAATTGTTTTAACAAAGGACAGATATAAAAAATATAAAACCAATCAGCTTTACATTGTTGCATACATATCCAATAACAGATATTCATTTTTTTGGCCAAATTTAGCTAACTTAGTTGGAGTTTGGAATGCTCTATGAAAAAAAAATTCAAAGTAAATATACTTTAATATTTTGACCAAGTTGAAAGGTTGATGGATGATGAAATTTCAGATTTGCACTTATGTGACAAACAAGAAATATGACCCAGAGTCATAAGATTCCAGTATTATTCTTGTGGTTTAGTCTTATATCTTATTAATATTCTATGTAATTTTGAGGTAGGCTTTCCCATTTTAGATTTACTGTAGATAATTTCGTATAAATAATTTAAAATATAGGTGTTTTTTTAAGTAGGTTACTAAGGATTTTACAGAGATCATCGGAATGACTTATCACACTATGTAGCAATAACCAATCATAAGAATTCAAATCAGAATCCTTTAAAATCTGATGAATTTTTTTAACTCTTGAGTTGCCATAGAAAGAAATGTTTTGTTCCCAAGAAATGAATATGTTCCTATGGACCTTATAAAAAATGGTGATACTAAAGGGAATTAAAGCTTGCACTGGCAAGTATAATTTCTTTGAAGCTGTTAAGTATAGAGGCTATACAATTAAGCTTTGTAGGTTTAGAAATATGATATTGTGTAAAATAGCAAATATGCAATACGTTGATCTTTTAAGGAGAAGGTATTTCACAAAATGACTAAGTATTTCCAGTTAAAAAATATAATTTGGATCTACCCAGTTCAACATGATTTAAATATTGAAGCTTTGATATAGGTTTCAATGTTTTGAAAATTAATCCTTCACTCATCCCAGGGTCTAATGTGGTAAAACGCTATTCTACTTCTATTAGGGAACCTTAGGAATTTTAATAAGATATTATTTATGAGATTAATAAGGAGATTTTTTTTCTGGCGTGAGCTATATCTTGCATGTTGAATAGTAGAATCCTATTTATTTATTAAAGTCTATTTTCAAGGTAGTTGAAAGTTTACTCCATTTGTTAGTGTTAATCTTTTTTATTTTTATATTATTATTATAATCAGCTGTTATTGCCTCTTTTATAGAAGTAGGACTAGACTTAGATAGTCAAGGGGATTTTTTTTTGTTTTCCAATAATGTCATTATTACAGATTTGTACTTTTCATTTTTAATAGCATATATTAAGATTTTGATAGTGAATTGTTACATCAATGAAAACAAATACCTTCATGCATGAAGTGTACAACTTTGTAATTTTACTGCACCCTTCATAAATCCCACTGAAAGATGCCTTCAATAATATGTTATAGATCTTTATATAGATTTCTTAGACAACTGTCTATAAATATGTAAATTGAATAGAACTGTGTGATTGCCTCATGGATATAAATGAACTGAACAGAAACCTGGCAGCATATTACTTGAAAATAGCCAACAATGCAATGTGTTACAGCAAAATGGTTTTATTTTCTCGTGCATGTGCTGCAATGCCTATACTTTGTTTTTTGTCTTTTTCCCATTAACAAGTTAATGAATTAATA
Organism: Protopterus annectens; assembly: GCF_019279795.1. Classification (NCBI taxonomy): domain Eukaryota; kingdom Metazoa; phylum Chordata; order Ceratodontiformes; family Protopteridae; genus Protopterus; species Protopterus annectens. The sequence continues at coordinate 730,783,563 of NC_056750.1, forward strand.
CATAATACAATAACTATTAGCGATAATAACCAAATAAACTATATACAAGATGTACAAAGGCGTGAAAGAGATGTAAATATTCCATTTCTAGAGAGATAAATACAGAAAATAAACAACTTCAGTTTTCATTAAAATGAGTCAGGATCTATTTGAAGAATGTCAATGAGATGCATCACTTTCTTCCAATAACTGTTGATGAATGGTTTAAGATGGATTATGGGTTCTAGTTTCCTTATGACCCGTTTCCTTTAGAAAGGATAAAAACTCTTCAAATAGTGGTGTAGAAATGGATTTCCATTTTCTAGTTATACTTTTGCTTCAACCAAATGTATAGTCAAAGGTAGCAAAAGTTGATTCTTATTCAAAGCAGGGCCATCTTTATCAAAATCTTTAATTTTGTTTAATGTTAATAAAAATGAGTCAGATAACATCTTTTAAAAATCATCTGTCACACCTAATTGTTTTTAACAAAGGACAGTTATAAAAAATGTAAAAGTAATCAGCTTTACCTTCTTGCATACATCTCCAGCAAGATATATTCTAGGTTTGACCAAATTTAGGTAAATTATTTGGAGTTAGAAATGCTGTATGCAAAACTTTCCCAGTAAATATACTACAATATTGTGACCAAGATGTAAAGTTAGATGGATGACAAATTTTGGGATTTCTACTTATGAAATATGACCCATAGTAACATGATTCCAATATTTATCTTGTGTTTTCTTATTATATTTATAAGATTTTATATAATTTGGAAATAAGATTTCCAATTTTAGAGTTATTTAGATTATTTCATATAAATTATTTATTTATATAGGAGTGTCTTTAAAAATCAGTTACTAAGGATTTTACATAAGTCATGGGTATCAGCTATGACACTTTGTAGCAGTAACTAGTCACAAGAATCCAAATCAAAATCCTTTATAAGTTAATGCATTTCTTTAACTCTGAGTTGTTTTATATAGTATTGTCAACAAAGGGAATGTTTATGCTTCCAAAGAACTAAAAATGTTCCTATGGACTTTATAAAAAATTGGTTAGACTAAAGGGAATTAAATCCAGATTTTAGTGTTAACACTGGTAAGAATATTTTTAAAGCTAAGTATAGAGTGTATAAAATCAAATTTTGTAGGTCTAGAAATATAATATTGTGTACAATAACAAAGAATGTGCAATTAGTGTCTGATCTATTAAGGAAAAGTTAGTTGAATGATTACTGTTTGTAAACTACTCAAACTTAAAGATGTCCAGTTAGAAATATAATTTGGATCTACCCAGTTCAAGATGATTTTAAATATTGAAGCTTTAATAAGTTTTGATATCTCCAAAATTCTTCACTGATGCCAGTTTTACTGTGGTAAAGAAAAGCTATTCTATTTCCATTAGGGATCCATAGGACTAAGATCTTATGTCATTAATAAGGTGCTTTTATGAAAATAGAGCTTGAGCTATATATAGTATATTGGGTAGAAGGATAATTATTATTAATTGAAGTCAGTATATTGGGTAGAAGAATAATAATTAATTGAAGTCTATCTTCAAAGTAGATGAAATGTTTATTCCATTTATCAGTGTTATTGTTTATTATTTTCAATATTTAGCTGTTATTGTCTCTTCTAAGTAGGACTATACCCAGATAATTAATGGAATTTTGTTTTCCAATAATGTGATTTTTACAAATATGTACGTGTTCCTTTTTGTTTAATATCATGTATGTAGATTTTGGTACTGGATGGTTACATCACTGAAGACAAATACATTCAGCAGTGTATACCATTGTCAATTTACAGCACCCTTGCAAAATCCCAGTGAAAAGATGCTTTCAATAATATGACCTAGATCTTTACATACATTTCTTAGACATCTATCTATAAATATGTAAACTGAATAGAAATGTGTGATTGCCTCATTGATATAAATGAACTTAAATGCTATCTGACAGACAGTTTACATGAAAATACCTAGCAGTGCAATGACTTACAATGAAATGTTTTTATTTTCCTCTACATCTACTGCAATTTGTACTTTCTTTTTTGTCTTTTTCTCCTGTTAAAAAGGTAATGAATTAAAACATTATAACAATGTAATAGCTGTTAGAAATAATAACCAAATAAACTATATACAATGTGAAAAAAATCTGAAATAGATTTTAATTATTACATTACTAGATAGATAAAGAAAGGAAATACATTTACAACTTCAATTTTCATTAAACAGAGTCAGGATCTAGCTGAAGAATGTCAGAGATATTATTTTCTTCCAAAGACTGTTAATGAATGGTTTAGCATGGATCCTGTGTTCTTTGACTTTAGTTTCCTTATGAGCCGTTTCAGTTAAACAGGATAAAAAGTCTTCAAAAAGTGGTGGAGCAGTGGATTTCCAATTTCTATTTATACATTTTGCTGCATCCATGAGTATAGTTCAAAGAAGAGAAAGTTTATTCTTATTCAAAGAAGGGCAATCATTAACATTAAATAAAATCAAAGATTTTGACATTGAAAATGAATCAGATAAAGCTTTTAAAAATCACCTAAGAATTTTTTTAACAAAGAATGGTTTTAAATCAAATATGAAACCATCCAGCTTTACATTTTTGCATATACCTTATTAATGACACACATAAACTCTTATTTAAATTCATATCATTCTCTAATAGAAATAGAATAGTTTATCTTCACCACATTACACCATGGGATCAGACAGGGACTATATTCTCAGATACTGAAACCTACATTAAAGTTTTAATATTTAAAATCATCTTGAATTGGGTAGATCCAAATTATATTTCTAACTGCAAATCTTTACATTTGAGTATTTTACAAAATTATAATAATCATTCAACTAACTTCTCCTTAAAGATCAGACAAAATCTTGCACTTTCTTGATTTTATCCAATATATTTCTATACCTACAAAATTTAATTATATAAATTCTACACTTATTTGTAAATATATATATATATATATATATATAGCCTTGCCAGTATTAACACTAAAAATTGCTTTGAAGCTTTAGTTCCTTTCAGTATCACCATTTTTATAAAGTCCATAAAAACAATTTATTTGATGGGAAGCAAAACATTCAATTTGTTGGTAACAGTGTATTAAAGAACTCAGAGTTAAAGAAGTTCATCAACCTATAAAGGATTTTCATTTGGATTCTCATGACTGGTTATGGCTACAAATTGTGATAGCTCATTCCTATGATCTTTGCAAAATCCTTAGTAACTCATTTTTAAAGGAGCTCCTATACTAATAAATAATGTATATGAAATTATGTACAATGAATCTAATATTGGAAATCTTCCCTCAAAATTAATTAAAACCTTAAACTATAAGACAAAACCACAAGATAAATATTGGAATTATATTATTATGGATCATATTTCTTGTTTGTCCCATGAGTCTAAATCTCAAATCTTATCATCCGTTGAACTTACATCTTGCTCAAAATTTACCTGGAAATTTTTACATAGAGCAGCCCTAACTCCAAATAATGAATTTGATAAAACCAAGAAAATCTCTTATTGGAGATGCATTCAAGAATGTAAAGCTGATTGGTTTCACATTTTTTATAACTGTCCTTTGTTAAAATAATTTTGGTATGGGATGATTTTTAAAAGCTTTGTCATCTGACTCATTTGCATTATCAACATCTTTAATTTTAATTAATGATAATGATTGCCCTGCTTTGAATAAGGATAACTGTTCTCTACTTAGTACTTTACTTGCAGTTGCAAGGAAAAGTATAAGTAGAAAATGGAAATCTATTGTCCCACCACTTCTTGAAGATGTTTTATCCTTTTTAATGGGAACAGCTGATAAGGAAACAAAATCAAAGAACAAAGGAACATCTTAAAACATTTATCAACAATCCTTGAAAGAATGTGATATCTCTCATTGCAGTTTTCAACAAGATCCTAACTTTCTTTCTGGAAAATTGACGTTGAATATGTTGTTTGTTTAGTTAATTCTCTAGGAATATAAAATTTAAATCTATTTCAAGTCTTCGTACATACTGCATCTAGTTTATTTGTTTATTCCTAATAGTTAGTATATTACTATAATGGATTAATTTATTACCTTGTTAAATGAAAAAAGACAAAAAAAAGGAAAGTAAAGGCATTGCAGTACATATACAGGAAAACAAAACCAGTTTGCTATACATCATTGCACTGTTGGCTATTTTCATGTATTGTGCTATCAGGTTTCTCTTCAGTTCATTTATATCCATGAGGCATATACATGCTTGTATTAATTTAAGAAATTTATAGATAGATATCTAGGAAATCCATATAATGATCTATGTCATATTATTCAAGACATCTTTCAATGAGATTCAGGAAGGGTGGCTTATGTCAACAATGCTGAGTATTGCCAAATGTACTATATATTTTTAGGGATGCTGCCATTCACTATCAAAATTTAAACAGATGATACTAAGCAAAAAGTAAAAAAATACAGATATGTAAAAATCACATTTTTGGCAAATTCCTTGATTATCTGGGCATATTTCTACTTAGACCTATAGAATAGACAATAACAACTAATTAAAATAATATTGTAAAAATAATGAAAAATAACACTGATCAATGGAATAAACATTTAATTTTCTTTGAGATTGACTTCAATTAATAAAAAGTATTCTTCTATACAACATACTATATATATATATAGCTCAAACCTATCAATATTTTCTGAAATAAACAGCATACTAATAACATAAATAAGCTCTTATCAACATTCCTATGGTTCTCTAACATAAATAGAATAGCTTTTCTTCACCACATTACACCATGGAATCAGGGAGGGATTTCCCAGATATTGAAACTATATCAAAGCTTCAATAGTTAAAATCAACTTGAACTGGGTAGATCCAAATTATATTTCTAATTGCAAATCTTTACAATTGCGTATTTTACAAAATGGGAGTAATCTCTAAGCTAGCTGCTCCTTGAAAGTTTAGGCAAATTCTTGCACTTTCTTTATTTTATGCAATATATTTTCATACCTACAAAATGTATTTATATAAATGCTATACTAAATTTAAAAAAATATTCTTGTCAATGTTCACACTAAAATCTGGTTTGAAGCTTGAATTCCTTTTAGTATCACCAATTTGTTTTGATAAAGTTCATAAGAACAAATTTATTTCTTGGGTAACAAAACATTTCATTTGTTGACAACACTGTATTAAAAAAGTCAGAGTTAAAGAAATTAATCAATTTAAAGGATTTTCATTTGCTTTCTTATGACTAGTTACTACTACAAAGTGTGACAGCTCTCATTCCCGTAATCTTTGTGAAATCCTTAGTAACTCACTTTTAAAGAAACTCCTATATTAAGCATGGTTTTGCGCTTGTAACAGACTCAGCACAGCTCCTCATGGTGTCCTGCAGAGTCCTACAAGCAACAGTGAGCAAAAGAGGGACTTTAACAGATTATACGTATTTTTTTCTGCTTTCCTACCAGCGACTGTTTAGTCTCGCCGAAAAGCGAGTTTTCTGACTGAGTTCTGCAAAGTTTGATTTTCTGCATTTGTCTGCATTTTTTTGTGTTTTGCACTTTAAAGGTTGTTTTGCCTTGTTTAATTGTTGTAGGCTACACACTCAAGTGCGCTAGTCGATCTAAAGCATTTACTGTATTCCTGTGCCTAGTTTCTGTGTTTAAGTGAAAAAAAAAGAAAAAAAATCCTTGTTTCCCACCTTTTCTTAACTAGAATAGTCCAGTTTTCAGGTATTGCTGAATTCTAGGCTGTGCCATAGTTCCTGTGCTGCCCATATCCTTATGTAGATAGGAGGAAGCTTCTTTGTTCACCAGTGAGAGGGGGAGCTCTGAGCAGTCTATCTGTCCCTGGAGGAGTGGTCTCAGCCCAGTAACTAGTTCCTTATTGGCCATTTTGGGCCATTTCCTATCTCTTTCAAACTCCCTGCCTTAAAACCCACTTTAGTGCGGTTTTGCGCATCACGCAATGTCGCGCAACATCGCACAGCGCCGTTTAAGCATTTTTTAACATTTCCTGGCTCCACAAAGTTTGCTCTTCAATTTTTCCCTTAGAACTAGTCAAACTCTCAAAGTAAGCACTCAACCTTCATTCGACAGCCCAGCACTTGCTCAAATTTCTCAGTAAGCACTAACAAACTTTAGCACTACACCCCCTTATACTATCCAGAAGTACAAGGTTCCTTATTCGTCCCTACCAGTCAGTCAATAAACCAGTTCTTTAAACTATCCAGGCATGTCCAAAGCGCAGTTTCAGGTATACTCTCCAGTCCAGCTGGTGAATCTGGGAATCTTGAGGCAATGTTATAATTGCCTTATGTACACAGACAACCCTCTCCTTCTTCCAACAAACTCAAATATTTGTGAGAGATGCAACTATACAGCCAAACTGGAGGCCGAGCTCTCTCAACGCAGGACTAGCACAGTCAGGAGGAGAAGGAAACCACTTGCACCACACAACCAGTCTCACATAGACCAAATGCACCAGCAAACAAGACACACAAACTCACAAAAACATACTCGGAGTCTCTAAATAAAAATCTGCCAAAGCAGCAGAGACCTCCAAAGCAGACACCCAAGCAACCACTAGCCCACAACAACTTACACGTATCACATACTTCACAAAGTCAGTGTGCCACACAGTTGCTGCCCCTAAGGCTAAATAACACACCTAATACACTAGTAATTGGAGACTATTGTTAGGCACACTGACGTCCCACTCACCAGACTGAACAAGGAGAGGGTCACTGTAAGCTGCCTGTCAGGAGCCAGGATCCACCACATAACACAGGCACTCAGGTCACTCCACAGCAGGTACAAATATGACTCTGTCATTGTCCATGTTGGTGTGAATGACCTGAGACATACCTCCCTGGACTACATGAAAGGAGACATGGAGAAGCTCTCTGATCATGTAGTCCAGGCCGGTATGACCCTGACCCTGAGTAGCATATTGCCCTCACCAAGAATGATGCTGCAGTATAAAGACAAAATGAACAAATTTAACAATTGGCTAAGCTATTGGTGTCATTCAAAGGGGATCCAGTGTCTGTCAGCCTAGGATGACATGCTAGACAAGCCACGTTGCTTCACCAGGGACGGCTTGCACCTGTCAACCTTAGGCTTTCGAATACTGGCTAAGGCTCTTGCAACCCCCATACTGCCTTTTTAGGCAAGGCTCAAAAGACAAACCCACCTCCATAGACAATACCAGAAACAAAAAACTAAAGGTAATGCTACTCAATGCCAGAAGTCTAAACCTCAAGATGCATGCACTCGAGGCACTCCTCAGTATGGAGAAAATCAATATCTATGCAGTAACAGAAACCTCGTTCAAGGCTCCAGAGAGCACCCCAGCACTACTAGGATTCAACTCATACCACTCCTTTCGGCCCCAGAACTTGGACCAGAATACTAATGGCGGGAGAGTATCCATTTTTATCAAGGATACCCACACCTCCAGGTTAGTGGCACTGCACGAGGCAGCAGAGACCATCCATGTGCAACTAACAGTAGGTAAAACTGCTTTTCAGTTCATAGCCTGCTACAGATCAACCACCTTGTCTCAGGATCCCCACGTGGCATTCTTGAGAACATTGGAGAATATGAAGGTCTCACCAAACACCATTATATTGGGGGATTTCAACTACCCAAACATTGACTGGGAAAACTACTCAAGTCCCAATTATTTTGCCCAATGGTGCCTGGAGTTTATAAACTCAAATGCCATGGAACAACTGGTCAACACTCCCACAAAAGCGGACAACATATTGGACTTGGTCATCACCAACATGGGGGCTCAATGTTCCACACCAGAGGTAAATCCCTCGTTGGAAAGATCAGGCCATAAACTTATCACAATGGACATCGACATCCCGACCCAAACCCCAGCCAAGGAAACCACTGTGAAAAATTTCTCAAAAGCAAACTTCACACTTCTCAAGACCGAGGTGGAAAGTTTCAAAGCCCCCGGGCTAATGGAAAATGCTACCCAAATCTCAGAATCCTTTACAAATGCACTCTATGAGCACCTACAGGAATGCATGGATCGTGCCATCCCAAGTAAAATCAAGACTCACTCCTCCAAGAACAGGAGACCAGTCTGGTGTCCCCAGCCATAAATAAGCTATACAACAGAAGGAGGAAACTATTACATGACAAGGCAAAACCCCAAAAAGGGAAGGCATCCTTGATTAGTACTAGCAAGAAACTTCGATCCCTCATAAAATCATCAAAGGCCAGCTTCGAAAGAAATATCGCCAAATACTCTAAAGATAATCACAAGGTGTTCTTTAGCTATGTCAAAAATCTGGGTGGCAGCTCTCAGATCCCCTCTGAGCTGGTGCAAAATGGCACAAAATACACTGAACCCACAGACATTGTCAACATCCTGGTGGACAGGTTCAGTGCAAACTTCACCCCCCATCCCCCCCAAAAGGGCCTGTGTCTATCCCAGAAGAATGCAGCCCCCCAGACATCACAGACACACAATCCAAATCCAAGTGTGTGACCCTCCAGTGGCAATGAAACGAAAAGCAGAGATTCAAAGGAACTTCAAATAAGATGCATTCATAAAAAATAATAAAGTTTATTCCAATGAGGGAGCGCTTTCGCCAAAGGCTTCTTCAGACTCTTAAAAAACCAGACACACAGGTGAAAGCAGCCCTCTCCAAAGTAAAAAACACAGCATCAATGGGACCAGATGGTATCTCGGGCTGCGTCTTACACGAGCTCCAAAACGAACTAAACCCTCACATGAATTCACTGTTTCAACTCAGCCTTACCACAGGCTATGTACCCAAAGAATGGTGTACAGCAACAGTAATCCCGCTCCACAAAGGTGGCGCCACAACGGATCCAGGGAACTATCACCCTATAAGCCTGACTAGTCTGGTCTGCAAGGCTATGGAGTGCATCATCATGGATCTCATAAACAAAGACATTGGGAACCTCCAAACACTGGACCCCACCCAATTCGGCTTTATTAGGGGCAGATCTTGCCTCTTAAACCTAGTTGACTTCTTCGAAACAGTTACCAAAGCTTAGATGAGGGAAAGGTAGTCCACACAGCCTACCTAGACCTCGCAAAGGCCTTCGACACAATACCCCACTCTGGTATCATAAACTTACCAGCTTAAATATCAACCCATATGTCACAAGATGGGTTGCAAACTGGCTCAGGGATAGAACTCAAATGGTCAGAGTCGCAGGTGCCATGTCTGAATCTAAACCAGTTACAAGTGGCTTCCCACAGGGATCAGTCCTGGGACCCCTCTTGTTCGGTATACACTTCTCTGAGGTACAGACAAACATGGGAGGACTGTGGCTGACTACTCTCCGGCTGACACAAGCATCCTCGAGAAGGGCCTTACGGAAACTGATACCTGGTGTCAGAACCATGGCCTAAAGCTAAATGCAAAAAAATGCATAGTCATCCCCTTTGGGAAAAATAAAGTGCCCACAAACTTCCATATAGGAGGTAATCCACTAATTATGGAAGAAGTAATCAGGGATCTGGGGACCCAAGTAGATAGTAATCTCTACTTTGACAATCACATTGCCAAAGTGGTTAGAAAAACCTTCTATATAGCCCGCCTAATCATGAAAGGGTTCACATCTAGATCTAGAGAGGTCATTGTGCCCCTCTATTCATCGCTCATCAGGCTCATGATTGAGTACAATGCCCCATTTGGGATGTACCTTACACGACACTTGCAACAGCTGGAGAGACCTCAAAATACCTCACCAAGTAAGATCATGGGCCTCAAACAGATGCCCTATGCAGCTCGACTAAAGAAACTCCAGCTCTACTCAGTTGCTTACCGCCTACTCAGAGGTGATCTCTGCCTGACATACAAGGCCATGTCTAACCCGGAATTGTTGGACATGCTCCACCTCAAGAAAACCAGATCAATTAGAGCTACAAGCTCCTGGGATTTTAACCTTAGCACAACAATAAATAGGACATGCCGGAGGGATAGATTCATATCCCAAAGGCTTCCCGTGCTCTGGAATAAAATCCCAGTCCATGTTAGGCAGAGCCCCTCGCTGACCCTCTTCAAACGAAATCTTGATGAGTGGATGGGAAATTATAAATTTGCTCCTGGGATCACTTCTATGGCCCTGCTGGACAGAGGCTCAGGAAGTCTAAAAGGGAGGCGAAAGCCAACACATTCTGGCTAGGCTTATAAATGCACTAGGGCAGATAGCCTAGTACCTACCTATGAACCTATGAACTATTAAATAAAATAATCTACAACTCTACAATCGGAAGTCTCACCTGAAACTATATAAAATCATAATAAAATGACAAAACCACAAGATAAATATTGGAATCATGTTACTATGGTCATATTTCTTGTTTGACCTATGAGTACAAATTTCAAATTTTATCATCCATCGATCTTATACCTTGATCACAATATGGGAGTATATTTGCCTGGAAATTTTTGCATTGAGCATTGCCAACTCCAAATAAGTTCGCTACATTTGGTAAAACCAAGAAAATCTCTTATTGAATATGCATGCAAGAATGTAAAGCTGATTGATTACACATGTTTTATAACTGTCCTTTGATAAAATAATTCTGGTATGACTTTGATGATTTTTAATTTTATTTAATGTTAATGATGACCCTGCTTTGAATAATGATAACCTTTCTGTACTTTGGACTATACTTGCGGTTGCAAGGAAAAGTATAACTAGAAAATGGAAATCTACTGCTCCACCACTTTTTGAAGTATTTTTTTCCTTTTTAAAGGAAACAACTCATAAGGACACTAAATGAAAGAAAACAGGATCATTCTTAAGCCATTCATCAACTTTCCTTGTAATAAAGTGATGGCTGTCTGACTTTTTTCAGCAAGATCCTGACTCTAAGTAAGGAAAATACATAACTTCAATTTTCATTAAATAATTAAATTAAAATTAAATTTAAAATTAAATTAATTTAATTATATTAATAAATTGATACATTAATTAATAAAATTAAATTAAATTAAAGAACGTAATATTTAAATCTATTCCAGGTCTTTGTACGTATTACATCTAGTTTTTTGGTTATTTTCAGTAGTTTTTATATTGTTGTAATATATGAATTCATTATTTTGTTAAATGAAAAAAAGGAATGTCAGGTATTGCAGTACAAATAGTGGGAAATAAAGCCATTTTGCTGTACAGCATTGTACTGTTCATTATTTATATGCAATATGCTGTCAGTTTTCTGTTCTGTGCATTTATATCCATGAGGCAATTTCACATTTTTAATTCATTTTACATATCCATAGGCATATGTAAGGAATATATATAAGGATCTATATCATATTATTCAAGTCATCTTTGACTGGAATTCAGGAAGTATGCTGTAAATTGACAACGGTGTGCATAGCCAAATGTGTTTGTTTTCAGTAATGCAACCATTCACTATAAGAATCTGAATATATATTTAACAAAAAGGAAAAGTACAATTTTTTTTTTTTAAAAATCACATTATTGGAAAACACTCTCTCTTGATTATCTGGTTATAGTCCTACCTAGATCTAGAGAAGGAACAATAACAGATAAATATAATATTATAAAAGCAGTAAAAATACAGATTAATGCTGCTGTACCACTGTTTGAAGATGTTTTTATCCCCTTTAAAAAACAAGAGCTAAGTAAACTAAAGTTAAACAACACAAAATCCATCTTAAACCATTCATAAGCCATCCTTGGAAGAAAGTGATATCTTTCATTGACATTCATCAGCTAGATCCTGACTGACTTTAATGAAAATAGAAGTTGTTGATGTATTTTCATTTTTGTATCTCTCTAGGAATGTAATATCAGATGTAATATCTATATGAATTTCAGGTCTTTGTACATATTATATATAGCTCATTTGGTTATTATTTCTAACAATTATATTATGATGTTTTAATGCATTACCTTGTTAACAGAAAAAAAAAAAAAGGAAGGCATAAAAAGGAAAATGGAAAAATAGGCATTGCGGTACATATAGACGAAAATAAAACCATTTTGCTGTAAGACCTAGCACTGTTCACTAGTTTCGTGTATATATGCTGTCAGGCTTCATTTATATCTATGAGGCAATTACAGATTTCTATTTATTTTACATATTTATAGATGGATACCTAAGAAATTCACAATGGTGTACACTGCAGAATGTATTTGATTTCAGTGATGGAAAGTTAATTTCTTTTAATATCACAATTTTTTTCAGTTTGATAAAGTCTGTACTAATGTATTCACTATAAAAATCTAAATACATGATATTAAACAAAGAGGAAAAGTAGACATTTGTTAAAATCACATTAGTGGAAAACAAAAAAAATTCCCTTGGTTATATGTTTATAGCCCTTAGCTGTATAGAAGAGATAATAACAGCTAATTATAATAATAATATAAAAATAATAAACAATAAGACTGATAAATGGAATACAATTTTCATCTCCTTTGAAGACAGGCTTCAGTTAATAAAAATAATTCTTCTACCCAGTACACCATAGATGACTCAAGCCTTATGTATTTTTTCCATAAAAACACTTTATTATTGACATAAATATAGTTTTAAAATTCCTGTAGTTCACTATAAAAATAGATTAGGTTTTCTTTACCACTTTAGATCCCGAGATCAGGGAGGGATTAATTTCACAAATGTTTAAACCTATACTAAAGCTTCAATATTTAAAATCATCTTGAACTTGTTAGATCCAAATTATATTTATAACTGGAAGTTTTACATTTGAGTGTTTTACAAAATGGCAATCTTTCACTGACTTCTTAAAAGATTAGACAAATACATCCTTTCCCTTTCTTTATTTTACACAATATCACATTTTATACCTACAAAATTTAATTCTAGAAACTTTACACTTAAGAATTAAAACCATATTATTGCTAGTGTTGACACTAAAATCTTGTTTGAAGCTTTAATTTCTTTTACTATATGCAATTTTGTTGATAAGGTCCATAAGAACATATTTAGCTTTTAGGAAGCAAAAATGTTCATTTGTTGGCAACACTATATTAAAGTTATAAAGGACTTTGAATTAGATTCTTATGACTGGTTAATGATACAAATTGTGATTGCTGATTCCCATAATCTTTGGACAATCCTTAGTAACCATTTTTTTAAAGAAACTCCTACATTAATAAATTATTTATATAAAATCATTTGAAATCTTTACTCAAAATGATATAAAGTCGTAATAAAATATAAAACAATGCCACAGTATAAAAATTTGGAATCATATTACTATGGATCATATTTCTGCTTGTCCTATGAACACAAATCTCAAATTTTATCATCCAGTGAACTTACATCTTGGTCAGAATATTGCAATATATTTACCTGGATATTTCTGCATGGAGCATTCCTAACTCCAAATAAGTTCGCTAAATTTGGTAAAACCAAGAATACCTCTTACTGGAGATGCATGCATGAAGGTAAAGCTCAATGGTTTCACATTTGTTATAATTTTCTAATTTTCCTTAGATGATTTTTTAAAAGCTTTAACTGACAAATGTTCATTACAGAATCATTAATTTTATTTAATACTAGCTGTACCCAGCCACGTGTTGCTGTGGCTCAGTCTGATTAAATGGAAAAGAAAGAAAAGAGAAAGCACACATTTCTAATATGTTTAATTTCACAATGCTTGTGGGTATACAATATTTTTTGTTGTTCCATTGTCTGTGCAGATATAGAGATTGTCTTGTTTGCCAACTCCAGAACACGCAACATATAACTGTCCATGTGAGAAGCAATCTGTGTGTAGATCTAAACCGCACAATTCTAAAGATTGGCCCTGAGCTTTGTTGATGGTGATTGCAAATGCCAATCGAATTGGGAATTGCAATCTCTTAAATTGAAATGGCATATCCATTGGAATCATAGGAATGCGAGGAATGAGGACATCTTCACATTTGAAAGGTCCTGTCAAGATTGTTGCTTCTATGACATTGCTCATTAATTTTTTTACTGCAAGCTGCATGCCGTTGCAAAGCTTTGGCTGGTTGATATTTCGCAACATGATAATTGGCACACCGATTTTCAATTGCAGTAAGTGCGGTGGCATCCCTGGCAGATCGAGTGAATTCAAAAATTCTGTTTGATAATTAACCGCTTCATCTGCTTCCACAACAGTGTCGACGGACTTGTATGTGACTGCCTCGCTTTGAATGTTAGACTGAATAATATTGTTAAGTCCGTAGACGTCTTTTTTCTTGGCCGCAAGAATAGCTCGTTCAGTCAGCCAGTCGTGATTCTTATAATTGGTTTGAATATTGGGAAATACTTTTTCAGCCAATTCTTCTTTTGACGTCACTAAATTGCAGAAGTTATGAGGCAATGAAATTCGTCCTGAGGTCAGATCAACTGGCACCTTTCCGTTCCCAATTTCCAGCAATTGATGTGAGAATATTTCAGCTGATCGATCATTTTGCAGCTGGACACGCATATTTGTAGTTAATTTTAATGTCTTTATGTGTCAACAGAGGTAGAGTATTTCAGGCAAGCATTTATTTCGTCCGCTGGTGTCGCTTGAGAACGAAGCAAATCTGAAGCTGCAGAACGTGATCGCCGTGCTCGCAACTGTGCATCCTCACGTCTGGCTGCACGTTGCTCTGCTGCTTACTCGGCATGTATTTGAGCCATTCTTTGTCTGTTTCACTCGTTCGCTGATGCCCGTTCTTCCTCGGTTTGATTTGCAATTACTCATCGCACTGCTTCCGCTCCACGAGTACAACCTAAGTTTGATCTTCTGTGAGGCATTATTTGGATGAACTAAAGCAGATCGATTGCACTGAAAAAGAAGTAAGAAAGTTATAATAAAAACATATAAAATTGCATATTTGTATACAAATATATAGAATCCATAGTAGGTATATAAAAACACGCGCGTATTCAAATGCAACGTGTGACATCTATATAATAGTAGGTATAAAAAAACATGCGCGTATTCGAATGCAACATTGTGTGAAAATTTCAAAGCAATCAGTGAAGAACTTTCGGAGATTTAAGATTTTGAACAAACGAACATTTACATTTTTATTTATATAGATTAATGATGGCCCTGCTTTCAATAAGGATAAACTTTCTCTACTTTGGACTATACTTCTGACTGTAAGGAAAAGTATAAATACAAAATGGAAATCCACTGCTGTACCACTACTTGAAGACTTTTTATTATTTTAAGGAAAGTTCTCATAAGGAAACTAAGGTAAAAAAAACACAGAATCCATCTTAAACCAGTCATCTGCAGTCCGTGATCTCGTTGACATTCTTCGTCTAGATCCCAACTCTTTTCAATGAAAATTGAAGTGGTTATGTATTTTCTTTCTCTCTCTAGGAATGGAATATTTACATCTATTTCAGGTCTGTGCACATCTTGTATATAGTTTATTTGGTTATTATTTAAATTAGTTCAATTAGTTATTTTATTACAATGTATTAATCCATAAAGACAAAAAAAGCAAAACAAGTATAGGCATTGCAGCACATGCAGAAGAAAATAAAACCATTCCGCAATAAGGCATTGCACTGTTGGCTATTTTCATGTAATATGCTGCCAGGTTTCTGTCCAATTCATTTATATCCATGAGACAGTCACACCACACATTTCTATTCAATGTACATATTTATACATAGATATGTAAAAATGTATATAATGATCTACATATTATTGAAGCCATCTTTCAGTGGGATTCAGGAAGGGTGTTGTAAATTGACAATAGTGTACACTGCTGAATGTATTTGTTTTCAGTGACGTAACCTTTCACTATCAAAATCTAAATACACGATAACAAAAAGGAAAAGTACAAATTTGTAATAATCACATTATTGTAAAAAAAATAATTCCATCGACAATCTGGGTATACTCCTACATAGATCTATAGAAGAGAGGAGAATAATACCTAATTAAAATAATATTATAAAAATAATAAAGAATAACACTGATAAAAGGTATGTACTTTTCATTTCTTTTCCAGATAGATCTCAATTAACAAAAAGGAATCTACTACCCAATATACTATATATATAGCTCAATCCCTATTTTTTCCATAAAAAAATCATGTTTTTAATGTCATAAATAAGATCTTAATAAACTTCCTATGGTTTCCTAATAGAAATAGAAAAGCTTTTTTACCACATTAGACCCTGGGATCAGGGAGGGATTAACTTCCCAGATACTGAAACCCATATCAAAGCTTCAATATTTGAAATCAACTTGAAATGGGTAGATCCACATTATATTTCAAATTGGAAATCTTTACATATAAGTATTTTACAAAATAATTATCATTCAGTTAGATTCTCCTTAACTCGTTATATCCTCACAGTTGCATCTGCAGTTAACTCCTACAGATGCCTCTAGGCATCAAATATTGTTTGTTCATATTTGCATCAAGAATTCTAAAACTATGTTATGTACAAGGTTTTAAAATATTTCATCTTAAAGGTTACACAGTGGCAAACCCAACTGCATTAATATTTGACCTCTATCTACTGCATATAAAGAGATTAACTGTTATTTTTTTATGATATTGGTTTAAATCAATATATTTTTCACTTTTTTTCTAAATATCTCAAAAACCATGTAACAAAGACAGAACTCCATAGCCTCATATGAAAGCTTGCAGCTAGACAAATGAAATGCTGCTCATAGTATTTGTGTAACTTGAGTGGCTGCTGAGATTTAAGTTGTTTACAAAATATTACTTGGAACACATCTAGAGCCTGTTTACTGCATTTCCTGTGTTGCACTTAATTTAAAATCGTTTTTTTCTCTAAAAACTGCATTTTACCTGATGTTGGCCTAGCACTCAAGTGTGGGGTCATTTATTCCACTGTTATGATTATTTTGCTGCTTGTGTATCTCTGCATGGATCGTGTTATCCCAAATAAAACCAAGACTCACTCCTCCAAAAACAGGAGACCGGTCTGGTGGACCCCGGCCATAAATAAGCTATACAACAGAAAGAGGAAGCTACTACATGACAGAGCAAAATCCCAAAAAGGGAAGGCATCTCTGATCAGTATTAGCAAGAAACTTCGATCCTTCATAAAATCATCAAAGGTCAGTTTCAAAAGAAAAATTGCCCTAGACACTAAAGATAATCACAAGGCCTTCTTTAGTTATGTCAGAAACATGGGCGGAAACTACCAGATATGCTCTGAATTGTTGCATAACGGTACAAAATATACCGAACCTACAGACATAGCCAACATCCTGGCAGACAGATTTAGCGCAAACTTCTCCCCCCCTTCCCCCAAAGGAGCAAATGCCTATCCCAACTGAATGTAACCTCCCTGACATCACAGATGCACAGGTGAAAGCTGCCCTCTCCAAAGCAAAAAACACAGCATCTATGGGACTGGACGGTGTCCCAGGCTGTGTCTTACCCGAGCTCCAAGAAGAACTGAACCCTCACATTAAGTCACTGTTCAAACTTAGCCTTACTAAAGGATATGTACCCAAAGAATGGCATACAGCTACAGTGGTCCCACTCCACAAAGGTGGTGCCACAACGGACCACGGAAACTATCGCCCCATAAGCCTGACTAATCTGGACTGTAAAGCTATGGAGCGTATTATCATGGAACTCATAAACAAAGACATTGGGAGCCTCCAGACACTGGACCCTACCCAATTTGGCTTTGTTAAGGGCAGATCTTGCCTCTTAAACCTAGTTGACTTCTTTGAAACAGTTACCAAAGCCATAGATGAGGGCAAGGTAGTCCACACAGCCTACCTGGACCTCGCAAAAGCTTTTGACACAATACCCCACTCGGGCATCAAAAATAAGCTTAACGGCTTAAATATCAACCCCTATATCACAAGATGGGTTGCAAACTGGCTCAGAGATAGAACCCACATGGTCAGAATCGCAGGTGCCATGTCCGAATCCAAACCAGTTACAAGTGACATCCCACAGGGCTCAGTTCTGGGACCTCTCTTGTTCGGTATATACTTCTCTGAGGTTCAGGCTAACACAGGGGGATTATGGCTGACAACGTTCGCAGATGACTGCAAACTGGGGGCCATAATCGAATCTCCAGCTGACACAAGCATCTTCCAAAAGGGTCTCACAGAGACGGATGCTTGGTGCCAGAGCCATGGCCTCAAGCTAAATGCTAAAAAGTGCATAGTCATCCCCTTTGGGAAAAACAAGGTGCCCACAAATTACCACAAAGGTGGTAATCCATTAAGTACGGAAGAAGTAATTAGAGATTTGGGGACCAACGTAGGTAGTAATCTCTCCTTTGATAATCACGTTGCCAAAGTGGTTAGAAAGACCTTCTATATAGCCCACCTTATCACGAAAGGGTTCACATCTACAGCAAGAGAGGTCATTGTGCCCCTCTACTCATCACTCGTCAGGCCCATAATTTAATACAATGCCCCTTTTGGGATGTACCTTACCCGACACCTGCAGCAACTGGAGAGACCCCAAAAGTACCTCACCAAGAGGATCATGGGCTACAAACAGATGTCCTATGCATCTTGACTAAAGAAACTCCAGCTCTACTCAGTTGCTTACCACCTACTCAGAGGCGATCTATGCCTGATGTACAAAGCCATGTCAAACCCAGAATTAATGGACATGCTCCACCTCAAAAAATCCAAGTCCCTTAGAGCTACACGCTCCAGGGACCTAAACCTCAGCACAAAAATAAATAGGACATGCTGGAGGGAAAGATTCATTTCCCAAAGGCTCCCCTCACTCTGGAATAGAATCCCAATTCATGCTAGACATAGCCCCTCGCTGAACCTCTTCAAGCGAAATTTGGACGTGTGGATGGGAAATTGCAAATTCACCCCTGGGATCTCTCCTGTGTCCCTGTTAGACAGAGGCACAGTAAGCTAATCTTAAAAGGGTACCTTCTATGACCTACTTTACAGAGGCACAGTAGGCTAATCTAATAGGGAGGCGGAAGCCAAATACACTCTGGCTAGGCTTATAAATGCCCTAGGGCAGATAGCCTAGTATCTACCTATGAACCTATTACAAACATAACAGTTATTGTCTTTGCTGTGACTTATAAAATTCAGAATGTAAAGAATATGACCACTATAAAAATAATTTGTGTTGAAGGGTTTGTCATTTACACTTTTTTCATATCCCCTATGGTTGCAGAGATAGAAAAATTTTGTTTGAAATGTCAGGACATAATTTGATTATATCAAAAGGCTTAAGCACCACCAATTGGAATTCACAGTGCAAACTTCCTGAGTTCCATTGAAGTGAATGAGTTAAAAGATTAGACAAATACATTTTTGCACATTCCTTATTTTACACAATATCATATTTCTTTTCTATACTTACATTTAATTTTATAAACTCAATACTTAACAAATTTAAAAGATTGTTCTTGCCAATGTTGACACTAAAATCTGGTTTGAAGCTTTAATTCCCTTTAGTAACCCCAATTTTTGATAAAGTCCATAAGAAAATATTCAGTTCTTGGGAAACAGAAACATTTCATCTGTTGGCAACAGTATATTAAGAATTGAGAGTTAAAGAAATTAATTAACTTATAAAGGACTTTGGATTCTTGTGACTGGTTACTACAACAAAGTATGTCCAAAAAGAACACAGTAATGTATAATCGCAAAATTTATTTACCTCAAAGCTTTCGGGCTTCCCCTTCCTCAGTGCTAGTGAGAAGTAGCACTGAGGAAGAGGAAACCCGAAAGCTTTGCTGCAAATCAATTTTGTGATTATACATTACTGTGTTCTTTTTGGACATACTTTGTTTTTTATTACTGAACACAGCTTACCACAATGATTTTCTTTGTGTTTACTACTACAAAGTGCCATAGGTGATACCCATAATCTTTGTAAAATCATTAGTAACTGTAAGATTTGATAATACCATAACGTACTGTAATTAGCTGGAAACACTGTATGCAATGAGACTGAGAAATGAAAGTCTTAATTACCCATGCTCATGCTGAATAAGTGTCAGTTTCTCCTTTATGGACCAAGTCTTGTGCAATTTTAAGAATAAATTCTCTAAACACTGTAGTTTATTTAATAAGGTTTTATTAAATCTTCACAATATCCAAATACTGTCTCTATTAACAGTACTGATAAACAATTAATGTCATATTCTGATTGTCGTGAACTATGTAAACTGACATAGTGTCTAGATGACCAATTTTCTGTACTCATGCTCAAGTGTTAGACATCTTCTCTGAAGTAACAGGTCATATAAACTTACTAACCTTAACTGCCCTGCTATCCTGAATACACCATATTATATTGCTTTAGTCTCATAATTTTTCTTATTTACTTTTTTTTAACCTTGGTCTTAGGTTTTGTATGTGCTTTATTAATGAACATTCTGTAGCTGATCTTTTCCTTGAGAAAAGAACATTCTGTCTGCACATTTTATGTTTATATCTTTCCTTTTTTATAAACTGTCTTTTCATGTTTGGCCAGCAAGGTTACTTTTCTTAGTGCTCAACTGTCTTTTATGCATAAACATTTTTATTTTTAACAATTATAATCTGACAGTATTGCTTATTGCTATGACTTTACATTTTCTGCATGAAATGCAGCTTTGACAGCTATATACTGGCAGCATCGCATGCTATGCTGACTTTCTTTACATTTTTCTGCATGAAAAAAACATACATTTTTCTGCATGAAATGAACATTTGTTGCTAATAAGCTGTTGAAAGTTTGTAGACAAACTGAATTTTACATTAAATGTTAACACAACACTTAATGTTGACATAATGTAATTTTTAATGGTACTGCCACACTGGGGGTGTAACAAGAATTCTGCTGTTATTCTCTTCCCAGGCTGATTGGCTTTATTTAAAAATTCAAACTTCAAAGGCTTGTTACCGACTACAATTACATTTGACTTTTTAAATCCTGATAGCGTGAAAACTGTCATGAGTAATGAAATGCATGGTATGCTGTCCTTTTTAACATGGAACACAGTTAAATACACCAACTGATTTGGTGCTGAAATATTATAACCTTTATACATATTTTGAAAATCTGGTATGTCACTGGCAACATTAACCTGAGCTACAGCATACTTTTGATTAGCCTTTGGACTCAAATTTTGTACATTACTTATGTAATTTGCCCAGTCATTCACCATAGTTGGCTGCCTTGTATTTGGAAAGCTAACAATATTTAAATCAGTAACCTATTCAGCTTTATTGGAAACAATAAGAAATAATACCAGCTTTTACACACTTGTGTTTTTATGTCCAGTATTTAGGACACCATTTTTTTTTTACATACAAAAAAAAAAAAAAAAAAAAAAAAACGTGAACTGGCATCTGATTCCTGCAAAATCTGTTTCTATCTGATGACTAAATGGACAGCTTATTTTAAGGTTTTGGCTGTAGCAATTGCATTTAACGTGATAATTGTATCAAGTTTCTGAGCTTATTTAAAATGAAAATCAATGTAATAATGTAATGTAACACTGTGCAATTTTGCAAAACAGGAAGGCCTAAGATAAGGTTTATGGATGTGATGAGAGAGGACATGCAGGTGGTTGGTGTGACAGAGCAAGATGCAGAGGATACGAAGAAATGCAAACAGATTATCCGCTGTGGTGACCCCTAACGGGAGCAGCTGAAATAAGAAGATACAGTCAGTTTTAAGTGTTGAACGTTTTACATTTTTTCAAGTGAAGCAAACATTTTAACATACTGTTCAGTGAGTGAAACTCCAACCACTGTCTCACCATAACCATTTCTTTAGCTGACTTCATTTAACTTTTTATTAGTACTGATTGCTGCTAAAGTTATGCAAGAATAATGTGTTATTACTATCTACATTTTTTTTTGATAAATAGTAAAACTGTAAATACATTAAAATGGATAACATAAAGCCCTATGGCATAATTCAGCTTACTAGGCTGACTGTAATCTGAGCTGAGGTACTTGGCAAATTGCCATCTCCGTATGAAATATACACAGTCTTAAACTGATTACATAATGCACTCTTTTATACATAGGATCTGAATTTTTAACTGTGCTGTCACTTTCACAATGTAGCACTGACTTTAAATTTTACATTCTGTAAACTAGCAAACATTATTTTGTCTCTGTCTATATTACAGTATTGATTATGTACTTAACTGACTGCTAAACAAAACAAAACAAAAAGTTTACTTGCTGAAGTGTAACTGCAAACTGTTTATTCTGCTAATTAATTTGACTTAGTTCTGATATACCTTACAAGACCTAGAGGCATATGGTTACCTTTTTTCTTTTTTTTTAACTGACCACACCTGATATATCTTTCTGAGAACTTCAGCTGTGTCAACTGAATTGGAATTTATTTTATTTTTAACTAATAAATATGCATGTTTCTGCCATAACAAATTCTTTAAAATCTTTATATTTGCACATATCTCTTTACGAAAGTCTAAACCAGTATATGCAGAGCTGTTACACTTTGAAATGTTAGCTGCCATAATATTTGACCTTTTAAATTCTGATCACACTTGTATCTTTTTTATGTGCAACTGAAATTGAGTAGTCTGTAAACAATGAAATAACCTTATACAATGATAGATTAATGTTCTGATCTTTACAGATAGCTATGGAATGCATATTTTTACTTAGCACTGAAGTCTGTACTTCAGTTACAAAATCTGCACTTTGATTCCTCATATCTCAGTCCATTGTACTGGATTTTGAAAATAAGAAACTAGATGAAGTGATGTGAACTTGAGGCACTGCTTGCAGGTTATGTATGTAGACTGTGTTGAGATTTGTAATACTATAACATACTTCTGTATTCTGAACTGTATGTATCTTGGTCACAATATTACAGTATACAGTATACAACTGGAAATTTTTGCATATAGAATTCCTAACTTCAAATACTTTAACGATATTTGGTAAAACCTGAAATATCTCTTACTGAAGATGCATGCAAGATGGTAAAGCTGATCATGTTCACATTTGTTATAACTGTCCTTTGTTATAACAAGTTTGGTGTGACATAGATTATTTTTAAAAGCATTGTTATCTGACTCATTTTCATTACCAAATTCTTTAATTTTATTTAATGTTAAAGATGGCCCTGCTTTAAATAATGATAAACTTTCTCTGCTTTGGACTATACTGGCGGTTGCAAAGGAAAGTATAACAAAAAAATGGAAATGCATTTCTGCACCACTATTTAAAGCCTTTTTTATTATGTTTGAAGGAAACAGATCATAAGGAAACTAACGTCAAAGAACATAGGATCCATTTTAAACCACTCATCAACAATCCTTGGAAGAAAGTGATACATCTCATTGACATTCTTTAGATAGATACTGACTCTTCAAAGAAAATTGCAGTTTATTTTCTGTAGTTAGCTCACTAGGAATAGAATATTTTTATGTTTACATATAGTTCATGTATTTGTACATCCTGCAGATAGCTTATTTGGCTATTTCTAATAGTTATATAAAAATATAAAATGATTCTTATATAGAAGACACAAGATACTAGATGTAGCTCAAGCTCTATTTTTCCAGAAAAACACCTTATTAATGAAATAAATAAGATCTTATTAAACTTCCTATGGTTCCCTAACAGAAATATAATAGCTTTTCTTTAGCACATCAAACCATGAAATTGGGGGGGGGGGTAATTTAATCCGCAGTTGCATCCCACATTAAATGTTTTGGAGAAAGCCATTGTCAATGATTTGTACCATTTGAAAAATAGAACCAGAGTTAATCATAATAGGAACATAATGGAGTTATTTAGAGACTTAAGGGAAGATTTAAACATCCATATTATGAAACTGGACAAAAGAGAGGGAGTTGTCTTGTTTAATACTGAGGACTGCAATAAGCTTATGTATAATATTTTAAATAATGCAGATAATTATTTACCTAGTTCTCTAAATGAAGTCAATATTGCATATGGAAGAATTGACTCTTTTTTTCAAAGAATACTTGATGAAACAAAGGATAACCAAGGAAACTTATGATGGATTAAAGGTAACTAAACCTAGAGTGCCAACAATCTTTGCTGTACTGAAAGTACAGAGAAGGATTGTAGATCCACCATTTTGACCTACTGTGGCAGCAAGGGGGGCAGGGTCTAAGACATACCCCTTAGGGCTATATATTAATAGGACAGTAAAGAATATCTATATCCAGGCAACGCATTTGATTAAGGATTAATGGGACTTTCTGGATAGGTTAAAGAATGAACTATGGACAGAAGATTTAATCTTTCTAACTATGGGTGTTGTAGATTTTTTCTCTTGTACACCAAGAGACATAGGTTTAGAACATTTTCAAAATACAGTGACACAATTGTGAGGTTTTACAAACGGTAATATACAATTATTGGGTGAGATAATGTCAATAGTTCTGGATTACAATTTTATTTCCTTTGAAGGTGAATAGTACGCAAGTTAAAGGTGTTGCTATGGGAGCACCTTGTGCCCTGCATATGCCAATGTGGTGTTAATCGATAGGGAGATGAATACGATATTCCCTTCAAGGTTCACAGAAAATATTAAATTTTATTT
Source organism: Protopterus annectens (assembly GCF_019279795.1). Taxonomy (NCBI): domain Eukaryota; kingdom Metazoa; phylum Chordata; order Ceratodontiformes; family Protopteridae; genus Protopterus; species Protopterus annectens. The sequence continues at coordinate 730,808,087 of NC_056750.1, forward strand.
AAGACTTTTAGATGACTTATTCATCTGTGGAAGAGGCCTGAGTATTTGATTGGTGAATTTGTAGAATTTTTGAATAGGTCAATGAAAGTTTTGAAATACATATTTAATTGCAATACTCATAGTATCAGTTATTTAGACACAGCAGTTTCCCACACTGGAAGTGGTTTTAAATCTGTGATATATAGGAAATCAGCCTTCACCATTTCTTATTTGGATTTCACAAGTGGTCAACCTTACCATCAAAAAAGAAGTGTAATCAAAGGTCAGTTCATTAGGGTAGCAAGGATGACCTCCCATTATAAAGATTTAAAAAGAGAGATGTTTATTTAGAGGGGGTACCCAGTAGGTTTAATGAGAGATGTGGAGAAGTTTGCAATAAGGGAATGGGGGAAAAGATACAAACTTTTATAAGGTGGTGGAGATGGTCTTGGTAATGGGGATGTAGTGAGGGTTGACACCAATTATGAAAGAGCGTTAGTCATTGAGTATACACCACAAGCCCAGGAAATAAAAAATATTGTAAAATAATTTGGAATATTTTTAAAACTAACCAAGTCATTCGAGGTATAGCAGGACCGGCACCAAGATTTGTATTTAAAACTGGGAGGAATATGAAAGTGAGTTTTGAGTTAGCTAGTGCACACCATGATAACATGAACGACAAAGGCACCACAAAATCTGGTGCTTGCCCACAACGCACCTTTATTATGGGTGATAGGTATTTGGTCTTGAAGAATTATTTAAAAACTAAAGTGAGATTAGTAAAAGGGAATTGTGGAACAATGAATGTAGTGTACCTAGCCAAATGCTTGGGATGCCATGTTGTATGTGGGAAAGATGTAGACATCTCAGGAATCGGATTTCTGAGCATTACTATAATAGGAGTAAAGCTAATGAAAACAGTGCCTTGTACAGACATCTAATACTCTGAACAAACTGGATAGAATTTAAGTTGTATCCCAGAAAGAGGTAAACTCAACCTCAGAGAGGAGGTGATCTAAAGATAATCTTTGAAGCTAAGGAGGTGAGCTTGCAGTACATGGGTGTTAATGAAGCAGTGGCTTTACATCCCCTATTAGTTATCAAGGCAGAAAATTATTATTAAAAAACTCTGACTGACTGGGAATTTGGTACTGGCCACCTTATGTAGATAAAGTATATATATATATATATATATATATATATATATATATATATATATATATATATATAAACACACATAAAAATATATACAATTTTTCTTACACACAACAAAAGGGTTTACATGAAAAAAGGTTTTAAAATTTTTTAGAAGTTCTGCTGGCTTTTGTAGTTATCTGAAATACTTCAGTATAATTAGTTATTGATATTGCTAAGAACTTATTTTCATTCTCTGAGTTTAATGATCGGTTTTGTGAGTGTAAGTTCCATCAAAATGAATGATGGAAATCGATTGGATTAGTGCTTTTTAACTAGGATTGAAAGACATCCATGGAAGGTTAAATTTATTTTTTCACCTTATTGGAGAATGATGTAATTGTTTAATAAATTATATAAAAGGGAGCATTTTGTGGACTGCATTGATTCTGAAGAAGTCCAAAGTAATAGACAAAAGCTCTTAACTGAAATGCCATTTTTGAGTTTGGAAGTGTTATTGGGTTTGAGTTTTTAATGTGCATCTAAAAGAGAGTTGAATGTTGTACTTCCATCCATCTACTGGCTTTACTTGCTTTTCTTGGTACTGGTACTGGTGTAGAGTGACACCACATACATTTTGAAATTATTTAATTTTATTTGATGTTAAAGATGGCCTTGCTTTGAATAAGGATACACTCTGTCCACTTTGGACTATACTTGCGGTTGTAAGGAAACGTATAAACTAGAAAATGGAAATAAATTTTTGCACCACTATGGAAGAGTTTTTATATTTTTTAAAGGAAACAGTTCATAAGGAAAGGAAAGTAAAAAAACACAGCATCATCTTAAACCATTCAATAATCCTTGGAAGAAAGTGATGCATCTCATTGACATTCTTCAGATAAATCCTCCTTTTAATGAAAATTGCAGTTGTTTATTTTATGTACTTATCTCTCCATAAATAGAATATTTGCATATATTTCTCATCTTTGTACATCTTGTATATTGTTTATTTGGCTATTATTTCTAATAGTATATTATTATAATGTATTCATTCATTATCCTGTTAACAGAAAAAAGACAAAAAAAGTATAGGCATTGCAGCACATGCAGAAGAAAATGAAATCATTTTGCTGTAATGCATTGAAGTGTTGGCTATTTTCATGTAATATGCTACCAGGTTCCTGCTCATTTCATTTATATCCATGAGGCAATCATGCATGTCTATTCAATTCTCATATTTGTAGATAGATATATAAAAAATGTATATAAAGATCTATACATATTATTAAAGGCATCTTTCACTGGAACAAAGAAAGAGTGCTGTAAATTGCCAGTTTTGTACACTGCAGAATGTATTTCTTTTCATTGATGCAACCATTCATTCACTATAGAAATCTAAATACATGATATTAAACAAGAAGGAAAACGTACAAATTTATAAAAATAACATTATTGGAAAACAAACAAATTTCCCTTGATTATCTGGGTATAGTCCCTCTAAGATCTACAATAGAGACAATAACAGCTAACAATAATATAAAAATAATAAAGAATAATGCTGGCAAATGGAATACATTTTCATCTCTTTTGAAAATATATTTAAATAAAAAAATATTCTACTATATATAGGTCAAGCCCCATCTTTTTCCAGAAGAAATTACCTTATTAATGTTATAAATAATATCTTGCTGATTGGATGATAAAATTTCAGATTTGCAGTCATGTGACAAATAAATATGACCCATGGTATGATGACAACAATATTTTTCTTGTGGTTTAGTCTTATATCTTATCAAGGTTTTATGTAATTTTGAGGTAGGATTTCCAATTTTAGATTTACTGTTGAATATTTCATATAATTTATAATGTAGGTGTTTCTTTAAATAGAAGTTACTAAGGATTTTACAGAGATCATGGGAATGAGTTGATATACTCTGATGATTTTTTTAACTCTGAATTATTTAATGCAGTGTTGCCATCAAATGACATGTTTTGCTTGCCAAGAAATTGATATGCTCCAATGGACTTTATAAAAGCAAATGGTGATACTAAAGGCAATTAAAGATTCAATTTATATTTTAGTATCAACATTTGCAAGTATAATTGTTTTTAAGCTGTTAAGTCTAGAGTTTATAACATTACATTTTGTAAGTACAGAAATATGACATTGTGTAAAATAAATATGCAACAATTTATTTGTCTGATCTTTTAAGGAGAAGGTAGCTGAATGATTGTCATTTTGTGAAATACTTAAATGTAAAGTATTTCCAGTTAGAAATATAATTTGGATTCACCCAGTTCAAGATGATTTCAAATGTTGAAGTTTTGATTTAGGTTTCAATATCTGGGAAATTAATCCCTTTCTCATCCCAGTGTTTAATGTGGTAAAAAAGCTATTCTGTTCGTATTAGGGACCCCTAGGAATTTTAATTAGATCTTATTTATGATATTAATAACGTGATTTTTTTTCTGGAACAAAAGGTAGGGCTTGAGCTATCTGGTATGTTGGATAGTAGAATCCTATGTATTAATTGAAGTATGTCATCAAAGTAGATGAAGGCTTATTCCATTTATCAATATTTATCTTTTTTTATTTTTATAATATTATTATTGTTAGCTGGTATAGGTTCATAGGTAGGTACTAGGCTATGAGCCTTGGGGCCTATACAAGCCCAGCTAAAAAGGTACCCTGGCTTTTGCCACCCAAGAAAATTATTTTCCTGTGCCACTGTTGAGCAGAGCCACAGAGGTGATCCCCGGGGTAAATTTTCTATTTCCCATCCAATCATCAAGATTTTTCTTGAAGAGTGCTAATGAGGAGCTTTGTTTGATATAGATAGGTAGTTTATTCCTGAGTATGGGAAGTCTCTGGGACAGGAATTTATCCCTCCGGCATGTTCTGTTTATTGTGGTGACAAGGTTTGGGTCCCTAGAGTGTGTAGCTCGGAGGGATTGGGATTTCTTTAAGTGGAGCATGTCCAACAGCTCTGGATTTGACATAGCTTTGTATGTTAGGCAGAGATCACCTCTGAGTAGGCGATATGTGACGGAGTAAAGCTGGAGTTTTTTCAGACTGTCTGTGTATGGCATCTGCTTGAGGCCAGTAATCCTCTTTGTGAGGCATTTCTGCGGCCTTTCCAGTTGTTGTAGCTGTCTTGTGAGGTACATACCAAAAGGGGCATTGTACTCTATAATGGGTCTAATGAGTGATGAGTAGAGGGGAACAATGACCTCTTTTTTTCTGGATGAGAAACCTTTTGTGATGAGGTGTGCCACATAGAAGGATTTCCTGACTACTGTGGTAATGTGATTATCAAAGGAGAGACTACTGTCCCCCTGTGTCCCAAGGTCTTATCACACTTTTGGTGTTAAGTATACTACAGCCTATGTTGTAGTTCATGGGTACAGAGTTTTTACCAAAGGGGATGACAATGCACTTTTTGGCACTGAGCTTGAGGCCATGGCTTTGACACCAGGCATCTGTCTCAGTGAGGCCCTTTTGTAGGATGTCCACATAGTTAGGAGTTTCTATTATGGCTCCTAGTTTGCAGTCATCTGTGAACTTCATTAGCCAAAGACCTTCTGTGTTAGCCTGTACTTCAGAGAAGTAGATACCAAACAGGAGAGGACCCAGGACTGAACCCTGTGGTACTCCACTTGTCACTGGTCTGAAGTCGGATTTGGAGTCTGCTACTTTCACAGTGTGAGTTCTGTCAGTGAGCCAGTTGGCAAACCATCTTGTGATATAGGGATTTATACCTAGTTTAGTGAGTTTATCTATAATTCCAGAGTGGGAGATGGTGTTGAAAGCCTTGGCAAGATCTAGATAGGCTGTGTGAACCACCTTACCCTTGTCTACGGCTTTGGTGACTGCTTCAAAGAAGTCTATCAGGTTTAGGAGACATGATCTGCCTTTTACAAACCCAAACTGGGTGGGGTCCAGAGTTTGGAGATTACCAATGTCTTTGTTTATGAGTTCCATGATCATACGTTCCATGGCCTTGCAGAACAGGCTTGTCAGGCTAATGGGGTGGTAGTTCCCGGGGTCTGTGGTGGCTCCCCCCTTGTGGAGTGGGATAACCATTGCTGTGCGCCATTCAGCAGGCACAAAGCCTGAGGTGAGGCTATGACTGAACATGGTACTTAGGTGGGGTGCCAGTTCATTCTGTAGTTCTTGTAGAATGCAGCCTGGGATGTTGTTTGGTCCCATGGATGCTGTGTTTTTGGCTTTGGAGAGTGTGGTTTTTACCTGTGCAGTCATGATTACAGGAACTTTGCATTCTTCCGGTATAGAGATGGGCTCTTTAGGGGGTGAGAGGGGGGTAAAGTTAGCACTGAACCTTTCTGCCAGGATGTTGGCAATATCAGTTGAGTCTGTACATTTAGTGCCATTGTGCTGTAACTCAGAGCAGATCTGAGTGTTGCCATTGAGACTCTTGACATAGTTGTAGAATGCTTTGCGCTTGTGTTTAGAATCAGTGGCAATTTTGTTTTTGTAACTAGCTTTGGAGGATTTTATCAGGGATCGCAGCTTCTTACTGAGGCTGACCAGGGAGCTCCTCTACTCGTGGGATTTTACTCTCTTTTGCAATAGTTTCTTCCTTCTGTTGTACAGTTTGTTTATGGCAGGGGGCCACCAGATTGGCTTCCTTTTTTTTTGGAGGATAGTGTCTTGGTTCTGTTTGGGATAGCACGATAAATGCAATCATGTAAGTGCTTATAAAGTCTCTTTTATAGATGTAAGTAGGACTATACCGAGATAGTCAAGGGAATTTTTTTTCCAATAATGTGATTATTACAAATGTGTACCCTTCCTTTTTTGTTTAATATCATACATTAAGATTTTTATACTGAGTGGTTACATCACTGAAAACAAATACATTTGGCAGTCTACACCATTGTCAATTTACTGCAACCTTCCTGAATAACACTGAAAGATGCCTTCAATAATATGATATAGAGCTTTATAAAGATTTCATGGATATCTCTCTATAAATACATAAATTGAATAGAAATGTGTGATTACTTCGTGGATATAAATGAACTAAACAGAAACCTGGCAACATATTGCAGGAAAACAGCCAACAGTGCAATGTGTTACAGCAAAATGGTTTTCTTTTCTCCTGTATGTGCTGTCATGCCTTTACTTTTTTTTTGTCTTTTTCTTGTTAACAAGTTAATGAATTAATGCATAATAATAATAATATAACTATTAGAAATAATAACCAAATAAACTATATGCAAGATGTACACAGGCATGAAGCAGATGTACATATTACCTTTCTAGAGAGATAAATATAGAAAATAAACAACTTCAACTTTCATTAAGAGAGTCCGGATCTGAAGAATGCCAGTGAGATGTATTACTTTCTTCCAAGGATTGTTGATGAGTGGTTTAACATGGATCATGTGTTCTAGTTTCTTTATGACTGTTTTCCTTTAAAAAGGACGAAAGGTCTTCAAATAGTGGTGAAGAAATGGATTTTTATTTTCTAGTTATACATTTGCATTCAACTGCAAGTATAGTCAAAAGTAGGGAAAATGTATTCTTATTTAAAGCAGGGCCATCATTATCAAAACCTTTATTTTATTTAATATTAATGAAAATCAGTCAGATAAAGTTTTTAAAAATCATATATGTCCCACTAAAATTGTTTTTAACAAAGGACAGTTATAAAAAGAAGTATGAAGCCAATCAGCTTTATCTTCTTGCATGCATCTCCAGTAAGAGATATTCTAGGTTTTACCAAATTTAGCTAAATTATTTGGAGTTAGGAATGCTGTATGCAAAAAATTTCTAGTAAATATACTACAATATGATGTAAAGTTTAATGGATAAATTTTGAGATTTGTACTCATGTTACAAACAAGAAATATGACCCATAGTAACATGATTCCAATATTTAGCTTGTGCTTTTGTCTTATATTTTATTAAGATTTTATATAATTTTGAGGTAAGATATCCAATTTTAGATTTATTGTAGATTCTTTAATATAAATAATTTATTAATATAGGAGTTTCTTTACAAATCAGTTACTAAGGATTTTACAAAGTTCATGGGTATCTGCTATGGCACTTTGTAGCAGTAACCAGTTACAGGAATCCAAACCAAAATCCTTTATAAGTTAACTAATTTCTTTAACTCTGAGTTGTTTTATGTAGTACTGCCAACAAATGAAATGTTTTTGCTTCTGAAGAACTAAATATGTTCTTCTGGACTTATCAAAAAATTGGTGATACTAAAGGGAATTAATGTTTCAAACCAGATTTTAGTGTCGACATTGGCAAGAATAATTTTTTTAAAGCTGTTAATTATAGAGTGTATAAAATTAAAATTTTTAGGTCTAGAAATATAATATTGTGTAAAATAACAAATGTGCAAGAATGTGTGCGTCTGATCTATTAAGGAAAAGTTAGCTGAATGATTATTACCAGCTTGTAAACTACTCAAATGTAAAGATGTCCAGTTAGAAATATAATTTGGATCTATTGAGTTCAACATAATTTTAAATATTAAAGCTATAATATACGTTTTGATATCTCCAAAATTAACCCCTCCCTGATCCCATGGTCTACTGTGGTAAAGAAAAGCTATTCTATTTTTATTAGTGATCCATAAGAATTTTAATAAGATCTTACTTATGTCATTAATAAGGTGTTTTTCTGAAAACAGAGCTTGAGCTACATATACAATATTGGGTAGAATAATAATTATTATTAACTGATGTCAGTATATTGGTAGAAAAAAAGTGGCTGCAGTGGTGCAGCGGTTAGCATCGTCATCTCACAGCAAGACATTCTCCGGTTCGATTCTCGGCTAAAGTGCCTCCTGTGTGGAGTCTGCATTTATTCCCCACAGTCGAGTGAGGCTTAAAGACATGCAGGTAGGTGCATGTGTGAATGGGTGTGCCTTCGCTGAAGGTTGGGCATCGGGCTGGCACCTCAGCACCGTAAAAATCTACTGCCAATCATAAGCGGACCGGCGTTCCGCTGTGGTGACCCCTAACTGGGAAAAGCTGAAAGACATTACTATAGTGGTAGAAAAATAATTAATAAAGTCTATCTTAAAAGTAGATGAAAACTTTATTCCATTTATCAGTGTTATTGTTAATTTTTAATAGTATATTTAGCTGCTGTTTCTTCTATAGATCAAAGTAGGACTATACCCAGATAATTAAAGGAATTTGTTTGTTTTCCAATAATTTGATTTTTTATATTTGTACTTTTTCCTTTTTGTTTAATATCATATATTTGGATTCTGATACTGACTGGTTACATCACTGAAAACAACTACATTCAGCAGTGTACACCATTGTCAATTTACAGCACCTTTCCTAAATCCCAGTTAAAGATGCTTTTAATAATATGACATAGATCTTTATATATATTTCTTAGATATCTATCTATAAATATGTAAACTGAATAGAAATGCATGATTGCCCCATTGATAAAAATGAACTGAAGTGTTACCTGACAGCATGTTACATAAAAAATACCCAACAGTGCAATGATTTACAGCAAATTGGTTTTATTTTCCTCTAAATCTACTGCAATGCATATCTTTCTTTTTTGTATTTTTCTTCCTGTTAAAATGTAATGAGTTAGTACATTATAGTAATGTAATAGCTATTAGAAATAATAACCAAATAAACTATATACAATGTGTGCAAAGATCTGAAATAGATTTTACTATTACATTGCTAGATAGATAAAGAAAATACATTTACAACTTCAATTTTTATTAAACAGAGTCAGGATCTAGGTGCTGCGGTAGCGTTGTCGCCTCACAGTAAGACGCTGTCCGATTCGATTCTCAGCTAGAGCGTCTTCTGCGTGGAGACATGCGTGAATGGACGTACTTTCATTGAAGGTTGTGCGTCAGGGCTGGTAACTCGGCACGTAAAAATTAACTACCAATCATTAGTGGACCATAGTTCCGCTGTGGCGACCCCTAACCGGGAAAAGCCAAAAGACACAACAACAACAAAGAGTCAGGATCTAGCTGAAGAATGTCAATCAGAGATATAACTTTCTTCCAAAGATTGTTAGTGAATGGTCTAACATGGATCCTGTGTTCTTTGACTTTAGTTTCCTTATGAGCTGTTTCAATTAAACAGAATAAAAAGTCTTTAAAATGTGGTGCAGGAGTGCATTTCCAATTTCTAGTTATACTTTTTGCTGCATCCTCAAGTATAGTCCAAAGTAGAGAATGTTTCTCCTTATTGAAAGAAAGACAATCTAACATTAAATAAAATTAAAGATTTTGAAAATGAAAATGAGTCAGATAACAAAGGACATCTTTAAAAAAAATTTGAAACCATCCAGCTTTATATTCTTGCATACATCTCCAGTATAAGTTATTATTGGTTTAAGAAATGTGCATAACTTATTTGGAGTTAGGAATGTTCCATGCAAAAATTTCCAGGTATATTTACTACAATGAGTAAAATACAGAAAATGGCTTTGAGGATGAGGCTGAGTGCAATAAAACAAAGAAAAATGTATATAAAAAAACACTCAACTTACACAACCAAAGGCTCTTTAATAAAACAAAAATAAAGACAAAAATAAGGTAAACGCTTTCATGACCACAAACTGTCACTTCATCAGACAAATAAATAAAAAGGGCATAATATATATAGCCCATTAATTAACTAATTAACTGTCATCAAATTTAAACATGGTAGAAATATATATTAAAAAAAAACAGAAAATGTTAAAACCTAATATGTTAATATAAAAAAAATCTATATGCTGAATGGTAAAAATACATGTAAAAGTTTATATATACACAATGTGAAGTAAATACATAATTAATGTTTGAGTCATCTCAGTTTTAAAAAAGGTTTAACAGAAAAAGTGCCATCTAGACCTGGTGGTTTTTCTGCATTTAATAAAAGAACCCATTTTGGCTCAGCTGCCTCTGTAATACTATCAATGTCTCCTCCTCGTAAGTTAGCCTCTATAACTTGAACAACAAAAAACTTAAAAGTGTGTGAAGAATCTGTTAATGTAACATGACTGGCTAATGCATTGTTCTCTTTCTGATTCCTGATGTCTCTAATGAGTTCCAGTATCCTGTCCTTTAATAGTCTATTGGTTTTGCCTATATAGTATGCATTACATTGCTTACAATAGGCAAAATAATAAGTTAGTGGTTCGACAGTCTGCATAATAATTGATCCTAAAGGTAAATTTTTCAGTAGGATGTGTATAGACTGTGTTGGAATAAATATACTGGCAAGCAGAGCAGTATCTGCAAGCAAAGGTGCCTGTTCTCATTGATTCACACTGTCTATTAGTAGTAGGCTTATTACAGAGGTGATGTTTCAATGATTTATTATTTCTAAAAGAGAATGCAGGCATGTCACTGATTGTGTTCTTTAGTTCTGGGACTTCTTGTAAAATGTTCCAATTCTGTTTTATGATGTCACAATAATTATTGATGTCACTGGAATACTGAACAAATAATTCTAAACTTATCTGTAGTAGTGGTGGGTGTCTTTCAATCTGATTCTTCATTGACTGCATTCCTAAAATATGGTTTGCATCTGTCACCTCTGAGTGTCCATGATTGGTCTATCACCTTTATTTCTTGTTCAAAGTATCCTCTTTCTAAAAATTATTGTTTACTTATCTGAGGGCATTTTGTGCATCAGTGTCATTGTTGTGTAGTCTAAGCACCCTATAAACTTGTCCTTTTAACATATTACGAGGAATATGTCTAGGGTGCATGCTATTTTTGTGTAACAGTGCATTTTTCCTTGTTGATTTCTTATATATGCTGCTGCATATTTGATTCAGTTCTGATTTCCTTAATGTCACATCCAAAAACTCTATTTCATCATAGGAGTACTTATAGCTGAACTTCAGGAACTCAGTAGTGGTATGCATATACTCAACTAGTTGATGAAGTTCACTGGTGTTGCCTCCCCATAACAGGAAAATATCATCCACAAGGCGGACATACCAAAGGACATGGCCGCGCAAAGCATTTGTATCTGATAAAAAAGTGGACTGTTCCCAGTGTGTTAGCGTTAGGTTGGCGTAGATGTTGGCACAAACTGTGCCCATCGCCACGCCAATCTTCTGGAGGTAGAAATCATTTTCAAAAACAAAAACACTGTTTTCTATTATGATCTCTAATAGAGCACAGATAAGTTTAACTTGGTCATCATCAAAACATCTATTCAAAGTAAGAAAGGATCTAATCATTTCAATACCCCATTCATTAGGGATAGAGGTAAAAAGAGATTCTATATCTAATGTGACAAACATATAGTCACTATCCAGAGTACATAATCTACTATGTAGTCTTTCTAGAAAAGTTTTGGTATCCTTCAGAATGGCGTGGCAGCTATCTAAAAGTGTGTGTAAAATATTTTCTATGATGGAATCTACTCTGACTTCACCATCTATGGCAATTGGAAGTGAACATTTCCTCTGTATCTTGAATGTGCAAGATAATCCTCTCCTGGACACAAATCGCATTACTACAACAAGTACCAATTGTGAACCTAATCCATTTCAGCCTGAATTTCTACAATGCTATAGGGAGCTTGAAAACAAACTATATAAATATAAAAGACTACAATGGCAGTGTTTCACCTACAAGCCTCTTTGCAACACAATGTTATTCCAAAAGGCTTAAGAATTTTAAACATGCCCAGCTATGGTGATCAATATCCTGAGTTACTTCGAAGATGGCAACAGTTGAACCTACGTTTTAGTGCCGAGGATGTGAAACTGCTCATTGACTTTTTTGCTCCCATGGAACAAGCACTAAAGAATGATATTATTTCTACTGAGAACGTCATTGTAAGACATTTTTCGGCTGACATTATAGAAGACAAGCTGGATCAACTACAAGATAGCATAATATCTTATGATAAGAGACTACAATTACTTAAAGTGAAAAAATTAGAGAGAGATCTGAGAGATTTTCAAACTCAGAATGTTTTCTCTTGGCCTAAAGAGATTACTACGGCAGTGGTTAATGAAACTGTCAATCACTCGCATAGCCAACCAAGAAGTAGTATGGTTGGAAAAGGCAATACAATGGATGCAACGCATACTAAAGTAGCTGCCACCAGTCTAATTGTCAGTCAACACTCAAATATGAATGCAGACAACGATGTTCCAACAGAATCCACTTCTAATATCTTAGATGTCCCTGCTGACAATACGAACATTTCTGTTCATAACAAAACAACATCAGCTTCTGATAGAACACCACATGTGAACAACAACACTGAAGGAAACAGCATTTTTTAGAGCAAAATCGCATGACAGGTTTTACATTAGAGAATCCTCTTCCCATAAAGATCAGATCTCGGAGTTTAGCAAGGAAAGGCAATCTCCAACGAAAAGTACAGTTGTGTACCTATCATAAATGTAGATGTTTGAGTGTATTCACTGTTGCAGTCATTACACTTGGGTTATCCTGCTGACAGGTGACCCGTAGTTGGCCCGAGTTCCAAAGTCTTGGTTCGGCATCGGTTGCTGTCACCTCTTCCCTGACGTCAGTGCGCCAGGGGTATAAAAGTTGTAACCGACACCATTTTCTTCAGTTTTTCCTGTCCCAGATGTCAGGTGCCCCCAGATATGAAGGCTGTAAAGGTAAAAATATGCCAAACCACCATGCATATATCATAAAAACATTTTCTTCTTCTAAAAGCAAATACACCACATAGGTTGTATAGAGTTGAGAAGTACAGAATAGTCCCAGCAAAGAGGGGGATGGTGGGTGGGTAACCAGGACTGCAACAGTGAATACACTCGAACATCTACATTTATGGTAGGTACACAACTGTACTATGTTCGTGTTTCACTGTTGCGGTCATTACACTTGGGTAGAATCCCAAAGCTTAGGCAGGGTGGCTGGGTCTAGATTGGATTTGGCGAGGCTAACAAGCCCTGCAGAACTGCACTGGCAAAGCCTGGATTTGGAGTAGAGAGGTAGGTGGCAGTGCTTGGTAAAAGTGTGCACTGAGCTCCAGATTTGCCATGTTGTGCATAACAGAAGTGGATGCAGTGTCCTATACATTTGGAGATTGTCTGCTTTGTAATAGGTTTTCCTTGTGATCCTGCAGCATATGCTACAAACAGTTGCTCAGTTTTTCTGAAAGCTTTTGTTTTGTCCAAGGAAAATTGTAGCTGCCTGTGAATATCCAAAGAGTGCAGAAGTCTTTCCCCTTTATTCTGGGGATTTGGGTAGAAAGTAGGCAAAGGAATAGTTTGGTTTAAGGCCACATTGGAGACCACTTTTGGCATGAATGTTGGGTTCGTCCTTAGAGAAACCCTGCCCTGGTGAAAAATGAGGAAAGGTTCCACAGCCATCAATGCCTGTAACTCTGAAACTCTTTTTGCTGAAGTTATTGGTAGAAGTAGAGCAGTTTTCCATGACAAGAATTAAATCAGCTGTGCTGGCTAGTTCAAAAGGAGGCAGTGTTAGTTTTTCTAAAACAAAATTGAGGTCCCAAGTAGGTATTGGTGCTCTCCTAGGGGGTCTTATATTCTTTGACCCTCTGAGGTACTGTCATAGTAGAGGATATGAAAAAATAGGAGGATCCGTATTGTAATGAGCTGAAATGGCAGAGGCATGGATTTTAATAGTAGAAAAGGATAGGCCTTTGTTCAACATCTCAGTCTGGTATTGTAAAATCTGAGGCATATTAGGGACCAGTGGGTCAAGGCCTTGTGCCTGGTTCCAAGCACATAATCTCTTCCATTTTTCCACATAAGATTTCCTAGTGCTGGGTCTCCTGGCTTCCAAAATTACATCCATAACAGCTTTAGAGAGAGGTGCAGTCTGAGTGGCTACATTATCTGCCAGGTTTAAGGTTCTGAGCTGACTGTGCAGAATCTGATTATTTTGCTGTGTAGGAAGATGAGGGATTTGAGGTAGAGGCCAAGGCGGGCCTTGGGACAAAATCTTTAGGATTGGGTACCAGTGCTGGCATGGCCAGTCTGGTGCAATCATGATCATTTTTGGCCTCTCTTGTCTGACTTTTAGAAGCACCTTGGTGAGAAGAGGCATCAGAGGGAAGGCATAGACTGTCAGATTTTTCCAGTTTAAAGATAGAGCATCCACTTTCCATGCTTGAGAGTGATAAGTCCTTGTGCAAAATTTCTGTAATTGGCAATTGTGAGGGGAGGCAAATAGATCTATGTCTGGGCATCCCCATTCCCTTGTTATCATGTTGAACACTTGTGGATTTAGCTTCCATTCATGAGGATCCATGAGATTTCTGCTTAGTTTGTCTGCCAGTGTATTTTTTGTTCCTGGCAGGCATTGTGCTTGCAGATGTACCTGGTAAGTCAGTGCTGTGTTCCACAAACTGATGGCTTGTCTGCACAGGGGGTAGGAATGTGTGCCCATTTGCTTGTTTATGTACCACATAACTGTGATATTGTCCGTCTTTATTAATAATTGTCCTGAATGTATTAGGTCCTTGAAGGCTGTCAGGGCATTCTGTACAGCTAGCATCTCTTTTTGATTGATGTGAAGATGCAGTTGTTCCTTGGGCCACGTACCCTGAATAGATTTTCCTGCCGTATGTGCTCCCCAGGCATAATCCGATGCATCTGTTGTTATTGTCTGCCTGGCTGTAGCTAAGGTGAAAGGCTGTCCCTTGTTGTGGTGACAGGCCTGTGACCACCATCAAAACTCCTGCTGTAGGCAGAGAATCAATGTTATGATTGTCTCTGGGCTATGACAATGCTGAGTCCAAACACTTTTTAGATACCATTATAGTTTCCTCATATGCAGTTTGGCATATGGAATTAGTAGAATGCAAGATGCCATGAAACCCAGGGCCTGCAGAATTTTTCTTGCAGGGAGCTGGGTCTTTGTTGCCATCATTTGAAAGCAATGAGTCAGTTGCCTTTGTTTGTCTGGTGTGAGATAAGCCATCTGGGTAGTTGTATTCAAGCTTGCACCCAGGAATATTATCTCTTGAGAGGGCACTAGTTTTGATTTCTTTACTGTGTACCCTAGGCAAATTAGTAATCTTTTTACAAACTCCAGGCACTTTAGAAGAATCTCCTTGCTCTCTGCTTGAATAAGGCAGTCGTCTAAGTAGGGATATATTTGAATTCCTTTTTGCCTGCAAAATGCAGTTACTGGTGCCAGGCATTTTGTGAAGACCCTGGGCACAGTTGATAAGCCAAAGGGCAGTGCAGAGAATTGATAATGCATTGAGCCTGCTATAAATCTGAGGTATCTTCTGCATGATTGTCTGATTGGGACATGCAGGTATGCCTCCTTGAGATCCAAAGTAGCTAGCCAAGCCTCTTTGCCCAACATGGGCAGGAGTTGTTGCAGTGTTAACATTTTGAATTTTGGAACATCCTGGAAAGTATTGAGGGTTGACAGGTCCAGTACTGGTCTCCATGCTTTGTCCTTTCTGGGTACTAGGAAAAGTCATGAGTAAAATCCTTGGCCCTGTTCTTCTTGTGGGACATTTTGAATAGCTCCCATATCCATAAGAGCTACAATCTGTTTTTGTGCCTCTGCCCATTGGTTTTGAGGCAGGTTTGGCATACCTTTTGGTTTTGGAAGCATGTGGAAGTGGAACCTGTACCCTTGAGAAACTATATTTAACACCCATTGGGGTCTTGGGTGATCATATGCCAATTTTCTGAGAAAAGTGCTAGCTTTCCCCCACTAGGGGTGCTGTCAACTAGTAAGTGCTTGGCATTGGCAGAGGGAAGTCATTGTGACTGTTTTCTATAAGGTTGTGATTTGTCTTCTCCTCCTTTGGGGGTTGAAGAACCCCATTGTTTAGGTCTGTATTAGCCTTGGGGCTGAGATCTGCCTCTTGGGCATCTGTATCTGCCTCTTTGTGGCCTGTCTCACACTGGAAAGGACCAATTTATTGAAGGCCAGTTCCTGCTAAATCTAGGTGGCTGAACCTGTAAGAAATCTTTCCCAGTTTGCATTGACTTTGCTTTATCCTCCATTTTCTTTAAAACCTCTTCTGCCTTAACACCAAACAAAGTATCATGTTGTAGTGGAGCATCCAATAATTTCATTTTAACATGGCCAGGTAAATATTGTTCTTTCAACCAAGCATGTCTTCGAATAACTGAGCTTGTAATGGCAGCTCTACAAGAATCCTCTAATGAATCAAAACCACATTGCAGAGTATGCTTTCCCACTTGTTCAACTGCATGCAATAAATCCTGCATTTCTTTACAGTCAGGACCTTCTGTATTTGTAACCATTTTCTGTTTTAACAATGACATGATATACTGCTGATATTTAAGCATGTGAAACTGACAGTTTAAAGCTCTTACAGCTAAATTAGCAGAAGTGTAAACTTTTTCCCCCATCTGTCCAGAGCTCTGGAATCCCTCTCTGAGGAGACAGGATTTTTGGCAGTGGAAGCTTTTACCCCTTTTGGACCCTGAGAAATAGTTTCTGGGTCCGCAGCAGGGTTTTTGTAAATAAATTTATGAGAGTCAGGGACTCTATCTGTCTGGCTTTACTGGTGCAGTGGGTAAAGAATCTGGAGACAGACTGGATTCAGTAAAAACATCATCAACAATATCAAGCACAGGTGGGATAGCCAAGGGCCTGTGCTGAGGCAATAGAAGGAAATCTCTGAGCCTTTTCTTGGATTCTGAGTAATCCTGGCTCTCCCAATGGAAGTGTTCCCTCATGGTGTGCAGGGTTTTCCCAAAAGAGTAATCCTCAGGCGGTGAGGCTGAAGGAATGGACTCTTCAGCATCAGAGTCTTCATAGGGAGGGAGAGAATAGTCCTGGGTCAGAGGAAGAATAAGAAGAAATGGAAACCTGATCAGAGGAATCATAATCAGTGTCTTGCCTAGGCCTTTTGTCAGGAGGGGGATGGGAGGCCCTGATTAAAGTAATAAGGTCTTCAGTCATTTTAAGCATCTGTTTCTTAAGCATGGATGATGAATGCTGCACTTGTTTCTTTGTCTTTAATGGTGTTTTTGACTTTGCCTTTGTTCCTGTAGTAGCTTTAATTCTAAGCTGTGAAGGTCTGAAAACACCCTCAGAAGCCAGTGCCTGCTCAGCGGTTCCAGACCCATCATACCTTGAGTTTCCACAGGCCTCGGTGTCTCCACATGGCTGTCGGTTGTGGCCTGTGGCTCTGAGGTAGTGGGTGTCAGGGGCTGCGAAAGCTCCTCACTGAGAACCGGCGAACCGGCGACTGGCCTAGAAGAGGCTTCATCATCGGTTTTGGACCTCGAATGCCTGTCTTTTTCTTTGTCTTTGTGTTTTTTATACATTCCGGTCGTCAGTTGTTCCGACGGCATTATGTAATTAAATCTTCGCCCAAAATAATGTAAACCAAAATCAAACCGATGTTTAATAGTGCGTTTATTAAATCTAGCACAAAACCGACAACTAGTGACGTCGTGGTCAGGGCCTAGGCAAGGAATGCAGTAAGAGTGGAAGTCCTTATGAGGTATTTGCTTCCCACAAGAAATACAATTATTAACCTTTACTGGCATCGGTCTGGAGCAAGAAAAATTTCCCCAATGGGGTACTTAGCTTTATTGAAGACTTTAGTTCTGAAATTCAATTTTGAAAATCACAGGAGTCGGTCGATCGGCACTTGCGAACTGATTATGCTTCGGGCACAGTGCGGCAAGAAAGACTGAAGAAAATGGCGTTGGTTGCAACTTTTATACCCCTGGTGCACTGACATTAGGGGGAAGAGGCGACAGCAACCGACGCTGGACCAAGACTTTGGAACTCGGGCCGACTACGGGTCGCCTGCCAGCAGGATAACCCAAGTGTAATGACTGCAACAGTGAAATACGATGAACATTAACAGCACTGAACAAAAATCCCCAGATTACAAAAAGGTGCCACTTTTAAACCCAGGTTTGGTTTTCAATATTTCTTCCTTTGAGCTAACTAAAGAACACATTCAGCTACTTAACAAAGGTCTATCATTTATACTAGCTAAACAAGCACACCATGCTGAAATGCTCAAAGATTTAAGATTACTAGGTAGAAACCTAACATTAAAAAGCATGTTTAGTAACAATACCAATTAAGTTCTCAGTTACAAGAGACCTAGTACTTTTGTTCCTATTAGGCACCCTATGGTACAAACCTTTATTAACATCTGTGAAACTGAATTCAGAACACTGTTTGAAGAGGGGACTAAGGCTACTTTTTGCAACATGACAAGACAAGACCTTGATGCTTTACATGAACTTAAAAAACATGTACTCAATTGACATTAAACCTGCAGACAAGGGTAGTGGGATTGTCATTCTTGATAAAGATTCATATTTATCACAAATTAAAGCATTGTTGCAAGATGTACTTATCGATACAGTTCTAAATTAACTGTTACTGGCATTATAGAAAAAGTTTATTTTCTAGTTTTTGTTTTACTTATGACAGGTCTAATCAATGAAAATCTATTCAAATATTTTAATACAACTAACCCTGTAGTTCCTAAAGTTTATGGTTTACCCAAGATAAACAAGAATAGGTCCATTCCTCCTATGAAACCCATTGTATCAGGTGGAGGATGGTGTACTTAATCTCTATCAATATATGTAGAACATTTTTTACACACACTTTTAGATAGCTGCCACACCATTCTGAAGGATACCAAAACTCTTCTAGAAAGACTACACAGTAGATTAACTACTCTGGATAGTGACTATATGTTTGTCACATTAGATATAGAATCTCTTTTTACCTCTATCCCTAATGAATGGGGTATTGAAATGATTAGATCCTTTCTTACTTTGAATAGATGTTAAGATGATAACCAATTTAAATGTATCTGTGCTCTAATAGAGATCATATTAGAAAACAATGTTTTTGTTTCTGAAAATGATTTCTACCTCCAGAAGATTGGCGTGGTGATGGGCACTGCTTGTGCCAACAGCTACGCCAACCAAACACTAACACACTGGGAACAGTCCACTTTTTTATCAGATACAAATAATTTGCGTGGACATGTCCTTTGGTATGTCCGCTTTGTGGATGATATTTTACTGTTATGGGGAGGCAACACCAGTGAACTTCATCAACTAGTTGAATATATGCATACCACTACTGAGTTCTTTAAGTTCAGCTATAAATACTCTTATGATGAAATAGAGTTCTTGGATGTGACACTAAGGAAATCAGAACTGCATCAAATATGCAGCAGCATATATAGGAAACCAACAAGGAAAATTGCACTGTTACACAAAAATAGCATGCACCCTAGACATATTCCTCATAATATGCTAAAAGGACAAGTTTATAGGGTGCTTGGACTACACAACAATGACACTGATGCACAAAATGCCCTACAGACAAGTAAACAATAATTTTTAGAAAGAGGGTACTCTGAACAAGAAATAAACATGGTGATAGACCAAGCATGGACATACAGAGGTGACAGATGTAAACCATATTTTAGGAATGCAGTCAATGAACAATCAGATTGTAAGACACCCATCACTACTACAGATAAGTTTAGAATTGTTTTTCAGTATTCCAGTGACATCAATAATTATTGTGACATCATAAAAAAGAACTGGAACATTTTACAAGAAGTCCCAGAACTGAAGAACACAATCAGTGACATGCCATGCCTGCATTCTCTTTTAGAAATAATAAATCATTGAAACATCACCTCCGTAATAAGCCTACTACTAATAGACAGTGTGAATCAATGAGAACAGGCGCATTTGCTTGCTGTCACTGTTCTGCTTGCCAGTATATTTATTCCAACACAGTCTATACACATCCTACTGAAAAAATTACCATTAGGATCAATTATTATGCAGACTGTCGAACCACTAACTTAGTCTATTTTGCCTATCATAAGCAATGTCATGCATGCTATATAGGCAAAACCAATAGACTATTAAAGGAAAGGATACTGGAACACATTAGGAATCAGAAAGAGAACAATGCATTAGCCAATCATGTTACATTAACAGATTCTTCACACACTTTTAAGTTTTTTGTTATTCAAGTTATAGAGGCTAATTTATGAGGAGGAGACATTAATAGTATTACAGAGGCAGCTGAGCAGAAATGGATTATTTTATTAAATGCAGAAAAACCACCAGGTCTATATGGCACTTTTTCTGTTAAACCTTTCTTTAAAATTGAGATGACTCAAACATTAATTATGTATTTACTTCACATTGTGTATATATAATCTTTTTGCATGTATTTTTACCATTCAGCATATAGATTTTTTTATATTAACTTATATTAGGTTTTAAAAGTTTTAACATTTTCTGTTTCTTTAAATATATCTTTCTACCATGTTTACATTTGATGACATCAGTTAATTAGTTAATTAATGGTCTATATATATATTATGCCCTTTTTATTTCTTATTTGTCTGATGATGCGACAGTTTGTGGTCGTGAAAGCGCTTAACTAATTTTAAGCTTTATTTTTGTTTTATTAGTGAGCCTTTGGTTGTCTAAGTTGAGTGCTTTTTTATATACATATTTACTACAATGTTGTAACTAGGCTGGAAGTTCAACAGATGATAAAATTTGAGATTTGTACTCATGAGACAAACAAGAAATATAACCCATAGTAATATGACTCCCATGTTTATATTGTTTTGTCTTATATTTTATTAAAATTCTATATAGTTTTGAGGTAAGATTTCCAATTTCAGATTTATTGTAGATGATTTCAAATAAATAATTTATTAATACAGAAGTGTTTTAAAAAACAGTTACTAAGGATTTTACTAACATCACAGGTGTAAGTTATGACACTTTGTAGCAATAACCAGTCATAAGAATCCAAATCAAAATCCTTCATAAATTTAATTTCTTTAATTCTGGGTTCTTTGATACAGTGTTGCCAAAAAAATTAAACATTTTCCTTCCAAAGATCTAAATAGTTTCTTAAGAAAGCTTTAAGCCAGACTTTTAGTAAACATTGTCAAGAGCATTTATTTTAATTAATATAAAGTTTTTTTTAAATTACATTTTGTAGGTATAGAAATATACTATTGTGTAAAATAATGTGCAAGAATTTATATAGAGTTTAAGTACAATTTATATATGTTTATATATTATTACAAGTAGAGGAAAATAAAAGCATTTTGCTGTAAGGCATTGCACTGTTGGTTATCTTCAGGTAATATGCTGTCAGTTTCCTGTTCAGTTCATTTATATCCATAAGGCAATTACAAATTTCTATTCATTTTACCTATTATATATAGACAGATATCCAAGAAATGTATATAAAGATCTATGTCATACTATTTTAAGCATATTTCATTGGGATTCAAGAAGGATGCTATAAACTGACAGTGGTCTGCATTGCCACATGCATTTGTTTTCAATGATGCAACTATTTATATCAAAATCTAAATACATGATATTAAAGAAAAATAAAAAATAAAAAAGTACACATTTGTCAAAATCACACTATTGGAAAACAAACAAATCCCCTTGATTATCTGGTATAGTCTTACTTAGATCTATAGAAGAGACAACAACAGATAATTATAATATTATAAAAATAATACAAATATATCAATAAATGTAATAACCTTTTCATCTCCTTTGAGATAGAACTGAAATAATAAAAAAAGATTCTTCCACCCAATACACTATATTTAATTGAAGCCCTATTTTTTTTCCAAAAATATCTTATTCATGAAATACATAAGCTCTTATTTAAATTTCTATGGTTCCCTAACAAAAATAGAAAACTCATCTTCCCCGGATTATACCATCAGATCAGACAGAGACTAATTTCCCAGATATTGAAACCTATATCAAACCTTTAATATTTAAAATCATCTTGAATTGGGTAGATCTAAATTATATTTCTAACTGAAAATCTTTACATTTGAGTATTTTACATAATTACTGTAATCTTTCAACTAACTTCTCCTTAAAAGATCAGACAAATAAAATCTTGCACTTTATTTTATCCAATATAATATGTTATACCTACAAAATGTAATTATATAAGTGCTATACTTAATATTGGCAAGAATATATTTTTTAATTTAACACTAAAATCTGCTTTGATTTTCAGTACCAACAGTTTTTATAAAGTCTATAAGATCAATTTATTTCATGGGAAGCCCAACATTTCATTTGTGGCAACACTATATTAAAGAACTCAGAGTTAAAGAAGTTCATTAACCTATAAAGGATTTTCATTTGGATTCTCATGACTGGTTACTGATACAAAGTGTGATAGCTCATTCATATGATCTTTGTAAAATCCTTAGTAATTCACTGTTAAATTATGTATATGAAATAATCTGCAATAAATCTAACATTGGAAGTCTTACATCAAAATTATAATAAATCTTAAAATATAAGACAAACCCACAAGAAGTTATGTATTTTGTTTAATTGTCTGGGAATATACAATTTAAATATATTGCATTCAGTTTATTTCCTTATTGCTTCCAATAGTTTGTATATTACTATAATGGATTTGTATATTACTATAATGGATTAATTAACTGCTTTGTTAAATTAAACAAAAAAGGAAAGTATAGGCATTGCAGTACATATAGAGGGAAATAAAAACAGTTTGCTATAACCTGTTGAACTTTTTCATGTAATATGCTGCCAGGTTTCTATTCAGTTCATTTATATCCATCAGGCAATTATGCATTTTTATTCATTTCAGATACGTATTGATAGATATCTAAGAAATGTATATAAGGCATCTTTCACTGTTGTTCAGGAAGGGTGCTCTACACTGACAATGATGTGCATTGCCAAATGTATTTGTTTTCAGTAATGCAACCATTCCTTATCAAAATTTCAATACAAGATATTAAACAGAGGAAAAAGTTCAAATTTGGCAAAATGACATTATTGGAATACAAACAAATTTTGTTGATTATTTGGGTATAGTCAACTTAGGTCTATAGAAGAGACAGTAACAGCTAATTATAAAAATAGTATAAAATAATTAAAAAACACTGAAAAAATCGGATAAACTTTTCATTTCCTTTGAGATAGACTTCAGTTAATAGAAATGTTTCTTTTATCCAAAATACTATATATAGCTCAACTCTATATTTCCTGAAAAAAAATTATAAATAAGTTCTTATTACAACTCCTGTGGTTCTCTAATAGAAATAGAATAGCTTTTCTTCACAACATTGCACCATGTGATCAGAGAGGGATTTCTTTCCCAGATGTTGAAACATATAGCAAAGCTTCAATATTTAAAATCATCTTGAACTGGATAGATTCAAATTATATTTCTAACTGCCAATCTTTACATTTAAGTATTTTAGAAAATGGCAGTAATCTTTCAGCTAACTTTTTTTTAAAAGATCAGACAAATTCCTGCCATTTTTTTATGGTATACAACATATTTCTATACCTAGAAAATGTAATTGTATACACTGTATACTTAATAAAAAAGTTGTCTTGCCAATGTTTATACTAAAATATGGCTTGAAACTTGAATTCCTTTTAGTATCTCTGATTTTTTTTTAAAGTCCATAAGAACATATTTATTTCTTAGGAAGCAAAACATTAATTTGTTGGCAAGACTGTATTAAATAAACATTAATTTGTTGGCAAGACTGTATTAAATAACTCATTAACATAGAAAAGATTTTCATTTGGATTCTTATGACTGGTTACTGCTACAAACTGTGATAGCTCATTACCATGTTCGTTCTAAAATTCATAGTAACTCACTTTAAAAGAAACACCTATATTAATAAGTTATTTATACAAAATCATTTACGATAATCTAAATTTGGAAGTTTTACCTCAAAATTATATAAACTCTTAATAAAATATAAGACAAAAATCACCGGATAAATATTAGAATCATGTTACTATGGGTTGTATTTCTTGTTAGCCCCATTTTATCATCCATCGATCTTATATCTTGGTCAAAATATTGGAGTATATTTGCCTGGAAATTTCTGCATTGAGCATTCCTCCAAATAAATTAGCTAAATTTGGTAAAACCAAGAAAATATCCTATTGGAGATGCATTTAAGAATGCAAAGCTGATTGGTTACACATTTTTTATAACTGTCGTATGACCTAGGTGATTTTTAATTTTATTTAATGATAATGATGACCCTGCTTTGAATAAGGATAACCTTTCTGTATTTTGGACTATATATGCAGTTGCATGGAAAAGTATAACTAGAAAATAGAAATCTACTGCTCCACCACTTATTTAAAATCATCTTGAACTGGATAGATTCAAATTATATTTCTAACTGCCAATCTTTACATTTAAGTATTTTACAAAATGGCAGTAATCTTTAGCTTCAATTAGAACTTCAATTTTGATTAAATAATTATCTAAGAATGTAATATTTAAATTTATTCCCCGTCTTTGTACATGTTGCATCTAGTGTTTGGGTTATTTCCAATAGTTATTATATTGTTATAATACATGAATTCATTTGTTAAATGAAAAAAAGAAAGTATATGCATTGCAGTACATATAGTGGGGAATAAAATCATTTTGCTCTAAGGCATTGTACTGCTGGCTGTTTTCATGCAATATACTCTTAATTTTCTATTCAGTGCATTTATGTCCATGAGACAATTAAATAGTTTTATTCATTTTACATACCCATAGACAGATATCTAAGAAATGTATATAAGGATCTATATCATATTAATCAAGACATTCTTCAATGGGATTCAAGAAGGATGCTGTAAACTGACAATGGTGTGCATTGACAAATGTGTTTGTTTTCAGTGATGCAACCATTCATCAACCATTCAACATCAGAATCTAAATACATGATATTAAACATAAAGGAAAAAAGTACAAATTCGTAAAAATGACATTACTGGTAAATAAACAAATTCCCTTGATTATCTAGGTATAGTCCTTAGATATAGTCCTTCTTAGAGATGAAGAAGACACAAAACAGCTAATTATAATAATATTATAAAAATAAAGAATACCACTGATAAATGGAATAAAGTTTTCATCTGCTTTGATGATAGACTTCAATAAAATGATTTTCTACCCAATATACTACATGTTGCTCAAGTTTTATCTATTTTTTCCAGAAAAACACCTTATTGACATAAATAAGATTTTATTAAACTTCCTAGGGTTACCTAATAGAAATAGAAAAGCTTTTCTTTACCACATTAGACCATAGGATCAGGGAGGGATTAATTTTCCAGATATCAAAAACTATACTAAAGCTTCAATCTTTAAAATCATCCTGAACTGGACAGATCCAAATTTTATTTCTAACTGGAAATTTTATATTTAAGTATTTTACAAAATGGCAACAATCTTTCTGCTAACTTATGCTTAAAAGATCAATTTCTTGCCCGTTTTTACACAATAACATATTTCTATACCTACAATTTTAATTGTATAAACTCTGTGCTTACCAGTTGAAATATGTATATTCTTGCCAATTTTGACACTGAAATCTGGTGTGAACCTTTTAATTCCCTTTAGTATCACCAATTTTTTGATAAAGTCCATAACATATTTAGTTCTTGGGAAGCAAAAACATTTCATTTGTTAGCAACACTATATCAACAAAGTAAGAGCTAAAGAAAGTCATTAACTTATAAAGAATTTGAATTGGATTTGTGTGACTCGTTACTGCTACAAAGTGCCATAGCTGATACCCATGATCTTTGCAAAATTCTTAGTAACTGATTTTTTAAACAAAAACTCCTATATCAATACAATATTTATATGAGGTCATCTGCAATAAATTTAAATTGCATTTTTTTCTCTAAATGTTATACAAATGTAGTAAAACATAAGATAAAAGCACTATATAAATATTGAACTCATATTAATGCAGGTCATATTTCTTTATTTGCCCCTTGAGTACAAATTTCAAATTTTATCATCTGTGGAACTTGCATCTTGACAACAATATTGCAGTATATTTACCAGAAATGTTTTATGTACAGCAGTCTTAACTCAAAATAACTTAGCTAAATTTGGTAAACCCCAGAATATCTCTTACTGGAGATGGATGCAAGAAGGCAAAGCTGATTGGTTTCACATTTTTTGAACTGTCCTTTGGTAAAACAATTTTTAGTGACTTAGATGACTTGTAAAAGCTTTGTTCTCTTACTCATTTCATTATCAAAATATTTAATTTTATTTAATGTTAATGATGGCCCTACTTTGAATAATGCTAAATGAGAAGTTATGTACCTACCATAACGTTCCATGTTAGTTGTCTTCTCTCGCCTTCTTTCTTGCGACCCTCCCTCCTTCCCCCAGGCCTGGACAGACCTTTCTCTACAAGGAGTTATGATGCTGAAGACCATACAGAGCTGGTCCTTCTTCCATCCTGCAGGTTTTTCTTTCTTCCTTCTTCCTTTGGGAAGTGTTTATGCTAGGTGCTATTGCCCTTTTGTCATCAAATGAGATCTGGGTACTTACCGCCTTGCATCATGGGATATGGGGCTGCCTCGAGCTGGTAAAAGTGACTCTCGAGCTTAGCAAGTGCCGAGTCGGAGCCAAGGATCGGCTCCGAACCCATCAAGCAAGAATGAAGGCGAGATTGACAACTTAACATCGTTTTCTACTTTGGACTAACTTGAGGTTGCAAGGAAAAGTATAACTAGAAAATTGAAATCCACTGCTACATCACTATTTCAATGCTTTTTATCCTTTTTTAAATGAAACAGCCCATAAGGAAACTAAAGTCAAAGAACACTGGATCAATCTTAAACCATTCATTAACAATCCTTGGAAGAAAGTGATATATCTATTGGCATTCTTTGGCTAGATCCTGACTCTTTATAACGCAAACTGAAGTTGTTTATTTTTTTTAATCTATCTGGGAATGGAATATTAAAATCTATTTCAGGTCTTTGAACATATTCTATATAGTTTATTTTATTATTTATAATAGTTATTATATTATTATAATGTATTTCATTACCTTGTTAATACAAAAAATACAAAAAACAAAGTAAAGCCATTGCAACACATGGAGAAGAAAATAAAACCATTTTGCTGTAAGGCATTTCATTGTTGGCTATTTTCATGTAATATGCTGACAGATTTCTGTTCAGTTGATTTATATCCATGAGGCAATCTTGCATTTCTATTCAATTAACATATTTATAGATATTTAGAAATGTATATAAAGATCTACATCATATTATATATATTTCAGTGGGCTTCAGGAAGGGTGCTGTAAATTGACAATGGTTTACACTGCTGAATGTGATATGATGTAACCATTCACTATCAAAATCTAAATATATGATATTAAACAGGAAGAAAAGGTACAAATTAGTAATAATCACATTATTGGAAAACAAAAAAAAAATCCCTTGACTATCTGGCTGTAGTCCTAGTTAAATCTATAGCAGAGACAATAACAGCTATTTATAATAATATTAAAAAAACAATAAAGAATAACACCGATAAATGGAATAAATGCTTCATCTCTTTTGAAGACAGACTTCAATTAATAAAAAGAATTCTACTACCCAATATTATATATATGGCTCAAGCCGTACCTGTTTTTTTCCAGAAAAATTCTTATGAATGTCATAAATAAGATAAAACTCCAAAGGATCCCTAATATAAATAAAATACATTTTCACCACATTAGACCCTGGGATCAGAAACGGATTCATTTCTCAGTTATTGAAACATATATCAATGCTTCAATTTTTGAAATCATCTTGAACTGGGCAGATCAAAATTACATTTCTAACTGGAAATCTTTACATATGAGTATTTTACAAAACAAGAATAATCATTCAGCTAACCTCTCCTTGAAAGATCAGACAAATTCTTGCACATTCTTTCTTATTTTACATAATATCATATTTCTATACTTACAAAATTGAATTTTAGAAACTATACTTAATTGTAAAAACTTATTGCCAATGGTGACACTAAAATCTAGTTTGAAGCTTTAATTCTCTTCAATATTACCAATTTTTGATAAAGTTTATAAGAAAGTATTTAGTTCATGGGAAGTAAAAAATACTGAATTTGTTGGCAACACTATATTAAAGAACTCAGAGTTAAAAAAATCATTAACTTATAAAGGACTTTAATTTGGATTCTGGTGACTGGTTACTACTACAAAGTACCATTGCTGATAGCCATGATACTTGTAAAATCCCTAGTAACTGATTTTTTAAAGAAACTCAAATATTAATAAATGATTTTTATGAAATCATCTAAAATAAATCTAAAATTTGAAATCTTACTTCAAAAATATATAAAGTCTTAATAAAATGTAAGACAACACCACAATATAAATATTTGGAGTCATCTTACTGTGGATCCTATTTCTTGTTTTTCTCGAGTACAAATCTCAAATTTTATCATCCACTCGACTTAGATCTTGGTCAAAATATTTGAATATATTTACCTGGAAATGTTTGTGAAGTGTGTTCCTAAGTCCAAATAAGTTAGCTGTATTTGGTAAAACTGAGAAAATCTCTTATTGGAGATGCATTATGAGAATGTAAAACTGACTGGTTTCACATTTTTTATAACTGTCCTTTGTTAAAATAATTTTGGCTTGAATTAGATGATTTTTAAAAGCTTTGTTTTCTGTCTCATTTTCATTATCAAAATCTTTAATTTTATGTAATATTAATGATGACCCTTCTTTAAAAAGGACATCCTTTTTCGAATTTGGACTTTACTTGCGGTTGCAAGGAAATGTATAACTAGAAAATGGAAATCTACTGCTGCAACAATTTTGAAGACTTTTTATCTTTTTTAAAAGAAAAAGCTAAGTAAGCTAAAGTCAAAGAACACAGGAACCATCTGAAGCCATTCATCAACCATCATTGAAAGAAAGTGATATCTCTCATTAACATTTATCAGCTAGATCCTGACAAAGAAAATAGATAAAGAACTTCAATTTTCATTAATTTATCTATCTAGGAATGTAATATCTAAATATATTGCAGGTCTTTGTACATACTGTATATATTTTACTTGGCTATTATTTCTAATAGTTATTATAGTGTATTAATTCATTACCTTGCTAACAAAAAATAAAAAGGGAAAGTATAGGCCTTGCATGTGCACATACAGGAAAATAAAAACATTTTGCTGTAAGGCATTGCACTGTTGGCTATTTTCATGCTATATGAGTTCAGGTTTCTGTTCAGTCCATTTATATCCATGAGGCAATTACATTTTTCTATTCATTTTAAATGTTTACAGATAGATATTGAAGAAATGTATATACTGATCTATTACATATTATGGAAGGCATCTTTCACTGGGATTCAGGAAGGGTGCTGTAAATTGACAAGGGTGTACAATGATTAATGCATTTGCTTTCAGTGTTGCAACCATTCACTATCAAAATCTAAATAGATGGTATTAAAGGAAAAAGTACAAATTAAAAAAAATCACATTATTTGAAAACAAATTCCCTCTATTATCTTGGTATACTCCTACTTAGATCTATAGAACAGACAATAACAGCTCATTCTAATAATAATATAAAAATAAAAAAAAATAACTGATGAATGGAATAAACTTTTCATCTCTTTTGAGGTAGACTTCAATTAATAAAAATGATTCTTCTACAAAATATACTATATATAGCTCAACCCTTATTGACATAAGTACGCTTTTATTAAAATTCATATGATTCTCTAATATAAATAGAATAGCTTTTCTTCACCACATTACAGCATGGGATCAGGGAGGGATTAATTTCCTAGATATTGAAACCATAAGTCTCAATATATAAAATCTTATTGTACTGGGCAGATTCAAATTATATTTCTAACTGCAAATATTTACATTTAAGTATTTTACTAAATGGCAATACTATTTCACCTAACTAAAGATCAGAGAAAAATATTCTTACACTTTCATTAATTTATGCAATATATTTCTATACCTACAAAATTGAATTTAATAAACTGTACACTTAATTAAGAAAACTATTCTTACCAATGTTGACATTAAAATGTGGTTTGAAGCTTTAATTCCTTTTGATATTACCATTTTTTTATAAAGTCCATAATAACATATTTATTTCTTATGATGCAAAACATTTCATTTGTTGGCAACACTAAATTAAAAAACTCAGAAATTCATCATCTTATAAAGGCTTTTGACTTGGATTCCTATGACTGGTTACTGCCACATAATGTGATAGCTCATTCCCACTATATTTGTAAAATCCTTTGTAACTTATGTTTAATGAAACTCCTATATTAATAAATTATTTATATGAAATCATATACAGTAAATCTAAAACTGGAAATCCTACCTCAAAATTCTATAGATGTAAGACAAAACCACAAGATAAATATTGGAATCCTATTACCATGTGTCATATTTCTTGTTTGTCCCACAAGTCCAAATCTGAAATTTTATCATCCATCGAACCTTCATCTTGTCACAATATTAAAGTATATTTACTTTGAAATTTTTGCATAGAGTATTCCTAACTCCAAGTAAGTCTACAAAATTTGGTAAAGCCATGAATATCTCTTATTGGACATGCATGCAATAATGTTAAGCTGACTGGCTTCACATTTTGACAACTGTCCTTTGTTAAAACAGTTTTGGTGTGACTCTTTGCATAGACCATTCCTAACTCCAAATAAATCTACTAAATTTGCTAAAACTCATTTTTAAAGAAACTCTTATATTAATAAATGTATATGAAATAGTCTACAATAAATCTCAAATTGGAAATCTTACCTCAAAATTATATGAAGACTTAAAATATAAGAAAAACTATAAGATAAAACTGAAATCATCCTGCTATCATTCATATTTCTTGTTTGTCCCACGAGTCCAAACCTGAAATTTTATCATTGCTTGAACCTACATCTTGTTTATAATATTTGAGTCAATTTACCTGGAAATTTTGGCACAGAGCATTCCGAACTACAAATAAGTTAGCTAAATTTGGTACAACCAAGAATCTCTCTTAATGGAAATGAATGCAAGAATTTAAAGCTGATTGTTTTCACATTTTTTATAACTGTCCTTTGTTAAAATAATTTTGGCTTGAATTAGATGATTTTTAAAAGCTTTGTTTTCTGTCTCATTTTCATTATCAAAATCTTTAATTTTATGCAATATTAATGATGACCCTTCTTTAAAAAGGACATCCTTTTTCGACTTTGGACTTTACTTGCAGTTGCAAGGAAATGTATAACTAGAAAATGGAAATCTACTGCTGCAACAATTTTGAAGACTTTTTATCTTTTTTAAAAGAAAAAGCTAAGTAAGCTAAAGTTAAAGAACACAGGAACCATCTGAAGCCATTCATCAACCATCATTGAAAGAAAGTGATATCTCTCATTAACATTTATCAGCTAGATCCTGACAAAGAAAATAGATAAAGAACTTCAATTTTCATTAATTTATCTATCTAGGAATGTAATATCTAAATATATTGCAGGTCTTTGTACATACTGTATATATTTTACTTGGCTATTATTTCTAATAGTTATTATAGTGTATTAATTCATTACCTTGTTAACAAAAAATAAAAAGGGAAAGTATAGGCCTTGCATGTACACATACAGGAAAATAAAAACATTTTGCTGTAAGGCATTGCACTGTTGGCTATTTTCATGCTATATGAGTTCAGGTTTCTGTTCAGTCCATTTATATCCATGAGGCAATTACATTTTTCTATTCATTTTAAATGTTTACAGATAGATATTGAAGAAATGTATATACTGATCTATTACATATTATGGAAGACATCTTTCACTGGGATTCAGGAAGGGTGCTGTAAATTGACAAGGGTGTACAATGATTAATGCATTTGCTTTCAGTGCTGCAACCATTCACTATCAAAATCTAAATAGATGGTATTAAAGGAAAAAGTACAAATTAAAAAAAATCACATTATTTGAAAACAAATTCCCTCTATTATCTTGGTATTCTCCTACTTAGATCTATAGAACAGACAATAACAGATCATTCTAATAATAATATAAAAATAAAAAAAATAACTGATGAATGGAATAAACTTTTCATCTCTTTTGAGGTAGACTTCAACTAATAAAAATGATTCTTCTACAAAATATACTATATATAGCTCAACCCTTATTAATGACATAAATACGCTTTTATTAAAATTCATATGATTCTCTAATATAAATAGAATAGCTTTTCTTCACCACATTACAGCATGGGATCAGGGAGGGATTAATGTCCTAGATATTGAAACCTATATCAAAGTCTCAATATATAAAATCTTATTGTACTGGGCAGATTCAAATTATATTTCTAACTGCAAATATTTACATTTAAGTATTTTACTAAATGGCAATACTATTTCACCTAACTAAAGATCAGAGAAAAATATTCTTACACTTTCATTAATTTATGCAATATATTTCTATACCTACAAAATTGAATTTAATAAACTGTACACTTAATTAAGAAAACTATTCTTACCAATGTTGACATTAAAATCTGGTTGATGTGCTATTACCATTTTTTTATAAAGTCTATAATAACATATTTATTTCTTATGATGCAAAACATTTCATTTGTTGGCAACACTAAATTAAAAAACTCAGAAATTCATCATCTTATAAAGGCTTTTGACTTGGATTCCTATGACTGGTTACTGCCACATAATGTGATAGCTCATTCCCACTATATTTGTAAAATCCTTTGTAACTTATGTTTAATGAAACTCCTATATTAATAAATTATTTATATGAAATCATATACAGTAAATCTAAAACTGGAAATCCTACCTCAAAATTCTATAGATGTAAGACAAAACCACAAGATAAATATTGGAATCCTATTACTATGTGTCATATTTCTTGTTTGTCCCACAAGTCCAAATCTGAAATTTTATCATCCATCGAACCTTCATCTTGTCACAATATTAAAGTATATTTACTTTGAAATTTTTGCATAGAGTATTCCTAACTCCAAGTAAGTCTACAAAATTTGGTAAAGCCATGAATATCTCTTATTGGACATGCATGCAATAATGTTAAGCTGATTGGCTTCACATTTTGACAACTGTCCTTTGTTAAAACAGTTTTGGTGTGACTCTTTGCATAGACCATTCCTAACTCCAAATAAATCTACTAAATTTGCTAAAACTCATTTTTAAAGAAACTCTTATATTAATAAATGTATATGAAATAGTCTACAATAAATCTCAAATTGGAAATCTTACCTCAAAATTATATGAAGACTTAAAATATAAGAAAAACTATAAGATAAAACTGAAATCATCCTGCTATCATTCATATTTCTTGTTTGTCCCACGAGTACAAATCTGAAATTTTATCATTGCTTGAACCTACATCTTGTTTACAATATTTGAGTCTATTTACCTGGAAATTTTGGCACAGAGCATTCCGAACTACAAATAAGTTAGCTAAATTTGGTACAACCAAGAATCTCTCTTAATGGAAATGAATGCAAGAATTTAAAGCTGATTGTTTTCACATTTTTTATAACTGGCCTTTGTTAAAATAATTTTGGCTTGAATTAGATGATTTTTAAAAGCTTTGTTTTCTGTCTCATTTTCATTATCAAAATCTTTAATTTTATGTAATATTAATGATGACCCTTCTTTAAAAAGGACATCCTTTTTCGACTTTGGACTTTACTTGCGGTTGCAAGGAAATGTATAACTAGAAAATGGAAATCTACTGCTGCAACAATTTTGAAGACTTTTTATCTTTTTTAAAAGAAAAAGCTAAGTAAGCTAAAGTCAAAGAACACAGGAACCATCTGATGCAACCATTCACTATCAAAATCTAAATATATGATATTAAACAAAAAGGAAAAATTACAAATTGTGAAAAGCGTATGTTAGGAAAACAAATTTCCATGATTATCTGTGTATATTCCTACTTAAATATATAGAAAAGATAATAACAGCTATTTATAATAATATAAAAATAATACAAAATAACACTGATAAATGCAATAATTGTTTCATTTCCTTTTAGATAGACTTCAATTAATAAAAATGATTCTTCTACCCAATATAGTATATGTAGCTCTACACAGTCTATTTTTCCAGAAAACGCATCTTATCAGTGACATAAATAATTTCTTATTAAAATGTCTGATTTCTTAATAGAAACAGAATAGCTTTTCTTCATAATATTAGACCACAGGATTGGGGAGGGGGGGATTAATTTCCAGATATTGAAAGCTATATCACAACTTCAGTATTTAAAATCATCTTGCCCTGGGAAGAACCAAATTATATTTTAACTACAAATATTTGCATTTATGTATTTTACAAAATGGCAGTAATCTTTCAGCTAACTTCTCCTTAAAAGAACAAAGTATTTCTTGCACTTTTCTTAATTTACACAATATAATATTTCTATACCTACAAACTTTAATTTAATAATCTCTACATGTAACAATTTTGCCAATGTTGACACTAAAATCTGGTTTGAAGCTTTAATTCCTTTTAATATCACCATTTTTCTGTTTGATAATGTCTGTACAAATGTATTTTTTTTCTTGGGAAGCAAAACATTTCATTTGTTGGCAACACTATATTAAAGAATACATAGTTAAAGAAATTCATCAACTTACAAAGGATTTAGATTTTGATTCTGATGACTGGTTACTACTACAAAGTGTGATTGTTGATTCCCATAATCTTTGTAAA
Organism: Protopterus annectens; assembly: GCF_019279795.1. Classification (NCBI taxonomy): domain Eukaryota; kingdom Metazoa; phylum Chordata; order Ceratodontiformes; family Protopteridae; genus Protopterus; species Protopterus annectens. Next base: position 730,842,773 of record NC_056750.1, read on the forward strand.
ACTCTTAGCAACTATTTTAAAGAATCTCCTATATTAATAAATTACTTATAAGAAATAATTTACAATAAATGTAAAATTTAAAATGTTACCTCAGAATTTTATAAAATCTTAAAATATAACACAGCACCACAATATAAAAATTTGGAATCATTACTATAGATCATATTTGTTGTTTGTCCCATAACAAACAAACCCAGAATATCTCTTACTGGAGATACATGCAAGAAGGCAAAACTGAAAAGTTTCACATTTTGTATAACTGTCCTTTGTTAAAACAATGTTGGTGTGACACAAATCATTTTTAAAACCTTTATCTAACTCATCATTTCATCATTTTAATATTGCGGACTCTGTGTCTTTAAATTTTTTTAAAATTGTCTTTAATTCTTGGATTCTTTAATTACAATAATTAAATGAATTGATTTAATTACGTTTATATGGTATAAAGGGGTAAAATTAAGGAGATGGTTAGTTTCTGAAGAAGTCCTAGTTCTTTTGAGGAGGAAAGTGCTTAATCCTTTTTGTTTTTCAATAAAGTCTCTGGAGTCCATGTTTTGGACTGTTTCTTTTTGTTTTAGTTTGGAGATTTATTTAATGTTCCACTTGTGTTTTAAAATTCTCAGTAACTGATTTTTAAAGAAACTCTTACATTAATAATTTATTTATATGAAATCATCTACAATAAATTTAAATTGTAAATCATATCTCTAAATTTTATAAACATTTAATAAAATTAATGCAAACCCCAATATAAATACTAGAATCATATTACTGTGTGTCATATTTCCTGTTTGTCTCATGAGTATAAATCTCAAATGTTATCATCAGTCAAACTTACATCTATGTCACAGTATTGCAGTATATTTACCTGGAAATCCTTGCACACACCATTCCTAACTCCAAATAATTTAGCTAAATTTGGTAAAATCTAAAATATCTCTTACTGGAGATGCATGCAAGAAGGGAAAGCTGATTGCTTTTGCATTTTTCATAAATGTTCTTTGTTAAAACAATTTTAGTGTGACTTAGATTTTTAAAAGCTTTATCTGACTCATTTCCTATATCAAAATTTTTAATGTCATTTAATGTTAAAGATGGCCCTGCTTTGAAAAAGGATACAATTTCTGTACTTTTGAATACACGTATGGTTGCAAGGAAAAGTATAACTAGATAATGGAAATCCATTACTGCTCCACTATTGAAGGCTTTTTATCCTTTTTCAGAAAACAGCTAATAAGGAAACTAAAGTCAATAACAGTGGATCCTTCTTAAACCACTCAACATTCCCTGGAAGAAAGTGATACACCTCACTGATGTTCTTTAGCTAGATCCTGACACTTTTTTTAATGAAAATTGAAGTTATGTATTTTCTTTATTTCTCTCTCTGTAGGAATAAAACATTTACACTTATTTCAGGTGTGTGTACATCATGTATATAGTTTATTTGGTTATTTCAAATAGTTATTATATTATTATAATATATTAATTCATTACCTTGTTAAGAGAAAAAAATAGACAAAAAAGTATAGGCAATCCAGCACATGCAGAAAAAAAAATAAAACCATTTTGCTTTAACACAGTGCACTGCTGGCTATTTTTGTGTAATATGCTGCCAGGTTTCTGTTCAGTTCATTTATATCCATAAGGCAATCACATTTTTATTTAATTTACATATTTGTAGATCGATATCTAAGAAATGTAATAAAAATTATTATTCGACTAAATATACTATATGTAACTCAAGCCTTATCTATTTTTCCCCAAAAAAATCCTTATTAGTGAAATAAATAAGATCTTATTAAACTTCCTATGGTTCCCTAAATATAAATATATTTGCTTTTCTTTACCACCTCAGACCATGAGGTTGTGGGGATTAATTTTGCAGATATCAAAACCTAAAATAAAGCTTAAATATTTAAAATCATCTTGAACTGGGTAGATCCAAATTTTATTTCTAACTGGAAATATTTACATTTAAGTGTTTTATAAAATGGCAAAAATCTTTCAGCTAACTTCCACTTAAAAGATCAGACAAATTCTTGCATGTTCTTTATTATACACAATAACATATTTCTATACCTATTTAATTTAATTTTATAAACTCTGTGCTTACCAATTTTAAAAGATATTCTTGCCAATGTTGACACTAAAATCTGGTTTGAAGATTTAATTCCCTTTAGTATTACCATTTTTTGATAAAGTCTATAAGAACATATTTAGTTCTTGGGAAGCAAAAACATACCATTTGTTGGCAACACTATATTAAAGAACTAAGAGTTAAAAAATTCATTAACTTATAAAGGATTTGAATTGGCTTCTTGTGATTGGGTACTGCTGCAAAGTGCAAAAGCTAATACCCATGATATTTCTAAATTTCTTAGTAACAGATTTTTTAAAGAAACTCCTATATTAATAATTTCTATGAAATCATCTTACCTCTAAATTTTACAAACATTTAACAAAATATAAAACAAAACCACTATATAAATATTGGAATCATATTATTTGCGCCTTGAGTACAAATATATTTTATCATCTGTGATCTTACATCTTGGTCACAATATTGCAGTATAGTTACCTAGAATTTTTTGCATACAGGATTCCTAACTCCAAATAGTTTAGCAAAATTTGGTAAAACCTAGCACATCTCTTAATGGAGATACATGCAAGAAGGTAAAGCAGATTGATTTCACATTTTTATAACTGTCCTTTCTTAAAACAATTCTGGTGTGACACAGATGATTTTTAAAAGCTTTATCTGACTCATTTTCATTATCACATTCTTTAATTTTATTTAATGTTAAAGATAGCCCTGCTTTGAATAAGGATAAACTTTCTCTGCTTTAAACTATACTTCCGGTTACAAGGAAAAGTATAACTAGAAAATAGAAATTCATTTCTGCACCACTATTTGAATACTTTTTATCCTTTTTAAAGGAAATAGCTCACAAGGAAACTAAAGTCAAAGAACACATGATCCATCTTTAACCATTCATCCACAATCCTTAGAAGAAAGTTATAGATCTCATTGACATTCTTCAGAAAGATCCTGACTCTTTTTAATGAAAATTGAAGTTATTTTCTGTATTTATCTCTCTAGGAATAGAATATTTGCATATATTTCACATCTTTGTACGTCTTGTTTATAGTATTTGACTATTATTTCTAATAGTTATTATATTACTATAATGTATTAATTCATTACCTTGTTAACAAAAAAAGTCAAAAAAAGAAAGTACATACATTGCAGTATATGTAGAGGAAAATAAAACAATTTTTCTATAAGGCATTGCATTGTTTGCTATTTTCATGTAATATGCAGCCAGGTTTTTCAGTTAATTTATATCCATGAGGAAATTACACATTTCTAATCAGTTTGCATATTAAGAGATATCTAAGAAATGTATATTATGATCTATATCATGTTATTGAAAGCATCATTCACTGGGATTCAGGAAGGGTGCTGTAAACTGACAATGGTGTACACTGCCGAATATATTTGTTTTCAGTGATGTAACCATTTGCTATCAAAATCTAAGTACATGATATTAAAAAAAGGAAAAGTACACATGCGTAAAAATCACATTGTTGGAAAACATATAAATTGCCTTGATTATCTAGGTATAGTCTTGCTTAGATATGGTTCCGTGGTGGTACGGCGGTAGCATTACCTCACAGCAAGAGGTTCTCCTGTTCAATTCTCGGCTTGGCTTGGGAGTGCCTTCTGTGTGGAGTCTCTGCATGTCCTCCCCGTGGTTGGGTAGCATTCAAAAGATATGTGTGTGTAAATGGGCATGCCTTTGTTGAAGGTTGGGCATCGAGCTGGCACCTTGGTGTTTCGTAAAAAATCTACTGCCAATCAGTAGTGGACCGGAGTTCCGCTGTGGCGATCCCTTACCGGGAAAAAGTCGAAAGATAAACAACAACAAGTCTTGCTTAGATATATAGAAGAGACAATAACAACTAATTATAGTAATATAAAATAAAAAGCAATAACACTTATAAATGGAATACAATTTTCATTTCCTTTAAAGACAGTAATCAATTAATAAAAATGATTCTTCTACCCAATATACTACATCCAACTCAAGCCCTATGAATTTTTCCAGAATAAGACACATTATTATTGACATATATATGTTATTATAATTCTAATTGATCAATAATAGAAATATAAAAACTATTCTTTACCACATTAGACCATGTGATCAGAGAGAAAGATTAATGTTGCAGATATTGAAACCTATATTAAAGCTTCAATATGTAAAATGATCTTTAACTGGGTAGTTCCAAATTATATTTCTAACTTGAAGTCTTTAGATTTGAGTATTTACAAAATGGCAATAATCTTTTAACTAACTTTTCCTGAAAAAACAGAGAAATAAATTATTGCACTTTATTTTACACAATATCATATTTCTGTACCTACATTTAATTTTATAAACTCTATACTTAAGAATTCGAAAAAATGTATTCTTGCCAATGTTGACATGAAAATAATTTTTGAAGCTTTAATTCCTTTTAGAGTCCCCAATTTTTGATAAAGTCCATAAGAACATATTTCCTTCTTGTGAATCAAAACATTTCATTTGTTTGCAACACTATATTAAAGAACTCAGAGTTAAAAAGAAATTCATCAGGCTATAAAAGATTTTGATTCTTATGCTGTTTACTGCTACAAAGTGTGATTGCTGATTCCCATAATCTTTGTAAAATCTTTAGTAACTGTTTTTTAAAGAAACTCCTATATTAATAAATTATATAAAATAATTTACAATAAATCTAAAATTTGAAATTTTTCCTCAAAATTATATAAAGTCTTATTAAAATGTATGGCACCACCACAATATAAATATTTGGAATCATATTACTATGGATCATGTTTCTTGTTTGCCCCATGAGTACAAATTTCAAAGTTTATTATTCATCAAACCTACATCCTGGTCACAGTATTGCAGTATACAATAAAAACACTCAAGCAAATTGAAATAAAACTTAAATAAAAAATAACACTACTAAAGATGATGTCTCCACCACAAATGATACACCACCAATGAATAAAAAAATATCTAATGGACGGCTTTCATCAGGTTTTAAAATTACCCAACTTCATCAGAACCTGCTCAAAACAGGTATACTAACTAATGTATAAAAAAAATCATAAAAACACAAAATGCCAGATTCACGAAGCCTCCGTGTAAGAGTTATAACTCTTACACGGAGGCTGCAGTTAAACGTTGTGATGTCAGCATGTCATGCATATGCATGAGGTGCATGAGGCATGCTGAATCACACTAGTAAATCTTACACGGTCCGTGTAAGAGAGTAGGGGGCGTGTCTGTAGGCTAAGCCCTGCAAGCGGACACACCCCCGGAAGACTAGAATGGCTGAAAGTAAACAGCTACGAGAGAGGCCATGGAAATGTGAATAAACACACTACACAACACATGCCCCGACAGACCATCAGTGTATAAAGTGAAGAGATGTTATAAAATTAAATTAAAACCGGTTTTATTTCTATTACAGCACTGATATCTACATTCTCTATACTGTGTGTGTTTACACTGCATCTTGATGTTTATACTTCTGGCATTGGGTAGCATTACATCTAGGTTCCTATCCCTTGTGGTACCCATGAGGTGGGTTTGTGTTTTTGTGGTTTATGACTGTTGAGGGTGGATGTTAGTTGGGGTCCTCAGGTGTGCATATGGTACATGATATTACATTACTTAACACATGGCATTCATGCCTCAGGTGGTGCTGCAGGGCCGCCTCTGTCAGATGCACATACTACACTCCCTGTACATGTTTGGAAGCAGGTTGTGTCATGTTAGGCGTCCCTGTTACTGTATGAGTGAGTCAGAGCGGGTATCAGTCCCAGTGTTCCTACTGACCAAGTGTATGTGCTATGCGTTGCCTCTTTGCCAAGGCCAGGGCATACTGGGCATGCCACTTCTGCCTACTGGGACAAGGTCAGGTTGTTCCTCCTCCGAGTCACCTCCTGCCTGTGGTGGCCTTGGCAATGGTGGGGGGATGTTTGGCCCAGCCCTGTGCTGGTCCTGCTGCAGCTGTTTCCACAGGATCATATTATGTAGCATAGCACATATCATGATCATTTGGGTACATGTAGTTGGTGTGTACTGCAAGGCTCCACCAGATGTGTCCAGACACCGGAACCGTGACTTGAGCAGCCCAAACACACGCTCTATGACATTACGTGTTTGTGCGTGTGCCTCATTATGGTGTTCCTGTTCAGGTGTGTGTGCATTTCTGATGGGTGTCATCAGCCACGGCTCAAGTGCATAACCTGCATCCCCCACTAGGTGTCCGTGTGGGAAGACCCCATTGGCAAATGATTGGTACAGCTGCATCAGATGCCAGATATGGGAATCGTGGTAGCTCCCAGGGCAGCCAGCACACACATTCATTATTATGCCCTGGGCATCACACACGACCTGGCAGTTGACGCAGAGGTATCCCTTGCGGTTAATGTAGGCTCTACCCCGCTCACCGGCTGGTGCTTTGATGCGTATGTGCGTGCAGTCTATTGCACCCAGCACCTCAGGGTAAACCCGCTATTTGCTGGAAGAGACGCATATTGCTGGCCACAACCTCACGGTCATTAGGGACATATATATGATCACCGACATGTGCTGACATGGCGTCCAGGAACTGGTGCAGTACTCTGGAGGCTGATGCCTGTGATATCCCCATCATATCACCAGTTGGTCTCTGGAAGGTACCTGTTGCTAGTATTCTTAGGCCAACACATACCTTGGTTTCCACTGGGATGGGTTCCCCTCTGTTGGTTCTGTGTGTGAGATGTGGCCTGCACAGCTCAACAATCTGCTGCAGAAGGTCTCTGTCCACTCTGTAGTGCTCTACTATCTCCAGCTCATGTAACCCATGGTAGGTGACCCTGGGCCTGTATACTCTTCTCCTTCTCCTCACTCTGGGTTGTCGGTCAGCATCTGCATTGTCACCACCCTCAGCAATTCGCCTATGCCTGATTATAATAGCTATGGCAGCCCCTAGCATTTCTGCTCTGAGTTCAGTTTTTTTCAGTTTTCAATTCTGATAGCTTAGTTTCTGGCAGTATGTCTTGTGAGAAACAGCCTGCACTGCTCTCTGCAGTGTTTTAAGTGCTGGGTTGGGCTTCTAGTCTGCTTGTGTAATTGCCTGCTTCTAATTGTTTCCACCAATTAACTCCAGCAGTATCCACTGGCAGTTTCCATGTATTTTGGTTGTTTCCCGTTTCCTCTCTGTTTCCTGCAGGGGAGCAATGTGCACACCAGCTTAAACACGCTCACAGTCACTTAAACGCGCGCACACATCCCTACACAGTGTTACACGCGCGCACACATCCTTACACGGTGTGAACTAGGCTGATTCATGCTAAAACGCACGCACACTGCCTTACACACGTGCACGCCCGCGCAAACCGTTGTAAACGGTTTGCAACACGCTCCCACATGTTGAACCTGCCTTACACGCGCGCATATGCGCGCATGCACGTATTTCAAGAAACTTTGAGTGTAGGGATAGCGTATACCCTCAATTTCTTGACTTTCCTAGTGTTCTGTTGGGACACACCTCCCTCCCTGATGTCTGTCTGTCATCTCTTACCTTACATTGCCCTCCAATCTGGTACATTTATTGCTATCCTCCCCCCCCCCCGTGATGTCACCTACCTCTTACTCTGTTCCTCCCCCTTCTCTAACTCTTACACTACTCAAAAAGTGCTCATTACCTATGTGTCAGTGTGATTCAGTATTGTAACCCTCATTTACATAGGATTGCCTAGTAATGCTTAGTTACATATCTTACACGGAGCTCCCCCCCCCTTGACAACCACTAAACGGAGGCCATATTGTTTTTGGTCTGCAAGTCCCTCCATTGACATTACATGTAATACATAAATCCCACAATTGTGGGCTTATAAGCTTCGGTTTTCAGTTTTAGGTAGCGCACCCCGTGGAAAAAAAAAAGTTATATAACTTATTTTTGCAACACTTTTTCATGCCAATGGCCACATATTTGGCCATTGGCATGCTTCATGAAACATATGCACCCTTTATTTGGAGCTGACATAGCTCCGTTTTTAATTTTGCAGAAATGTACTCAGTTGTCAGCTGAGTACATTTCTGCAGCTAACACGTCCGTTACACGGACTGGTTTCGGCTTCGTGGATCGCTCAAATACCTCATTTGCATATCTTTAAGCTGCAAATGAGGTATTGAACATTTCCACGCCCAGTCCGTGTAAGAGACGTATTAGCTGTCTCTTACACGGAGATTTGGGCTGTTCCTCAATTGGGAGGCTTACACGGAGGCTTACACTACTCTTGAACTCCGTGTAAGCCTTCCTGAATCTGGCCCAAAGTCTTCCAATGAAGAAAAAAACAATGAAATAAAAATAAAAAATTGTAGGGGGCGCAGCCCCCCATTTGCTTTGGTTTTATGGTGTCTGGTTTTGTTTTATATTATTTGGTAAAAGCCAACTAGATGGGGGCTATGCACCCCCACCCCCAATGTTGGGGGCTGCACCTCCCCTTAATAAATATATATATATATATATATATATATATATATATATATATATACATACATACTAACACCAGGATTGCACTACAGTGGGGAAAAGGACATATACCACTGACATGCTTTAGAGTACTACTTGTCAGTGAAATGAGTTTTAGGTGAAATGAACTTTAGGTGATTTGATCTTGGTGAAATGAGTTTAGATGAAATGAGTCTTAGGTGAAGTGATAGTCTTAGGTGAAGTGATACGTACCCAGTTGGATACGTATTAGGTGTATTATCTGATGAGTCTGATGAAGCCATTCTTATGGTGAAAGTGCTCATTCGTTGGGATCTCTGTGTTTTGTGCTATTAAATCGGTGAAACCACGTTTGTGTTGGGATTTTTTATTTTTATTTTAATGTATAAAAAACTCACATGAAACAGAAAACTCATCACCATACATCACATCCATTAATTGGGAAAAAAATGTAGAACCAGATGTAACAAAGATGCGTTAAATGCAGCAGCACACTATGTAAAAAAATTAATAAATGTTGAACAATGATAAAAATAATAGTTAATTATAAGCCCTAAGTTTTAAAACACTTAAAACAGGAACATTTTCTTTTAAATGGGGGAGAACAAGGGTATTCAATTTGAGTTGCTAGAGCAACTCCTTAAACTCTGACACTGTTAATACTAGGGGTAGACCAATTGAAACAAACACCCTCTCAAGAACAGCAAAATAATACTATTTAAAGGAAGGGCAATGCAAAGTGGGCTTATATAAACCACTACTCATGTTCCTCTGCCTGAAGTCATTCAAATGCTCATAAATTCTGCTTTTTAACATCTGATCTGTCATCCCTATATAATATGAACTGCAATAGGAACCCACAGCGATGTATACAAAACTGCTGGTGTTACAACTGCATCCATCCCACAATTTAATCATCACCTCAGTAGAACCTGTTCTAATCACTATCTCTTGTAACTCAAATAAAATTACAATGACTAAAACAGCCACACTTCCTTATACCTTTAATAGGTCTGCTGATATTATTACTGACATTAGATGACGATTCCAACATTTAAGATTCTTATCCTTCTTAAATACCAATTGATGGGCTTCACCAAATAACATTAAAATGACACGATCTGGCTTAAAAATCAACCAGTTCTTATTAATGATCTGTCTAATCCCAAAAGTAACAGGATGAAATTCAACAACAAATCATTATTCAAAATCTCACCATTGGTCTGTCTTTGGGGCACCTCAAGTTGATCTAAAATTAGGCTCAACATCCCAGATCTATCAGATACTAACTCATACCTAATATCCTAAATAAAATGAATCAGATAGCCCCTCTCCAGCAACCTGTGACTAAGGATATCACCTTGTCTCAGGAAGTCCTCATCATCTGAAACCATCCTAGACAGATGGACATAATGCCCCTTAACTAAAGACTTCTTCTGAAACAGAAGATGCATACTATTAAAATGAAGGTAAGAATTAGAAAACAGGTTTTCTAAAAAAATAGCTTATTTAAAAATACCATTGTCAGACTAGAAAGTAACACCTAAAAAATTAAAAATGTTATGAGACACAGTGGTAAATATAAAAAATGAGGTAGAACTATTAATGAAACTCAAGAACTGATCAAGTTTTTCAGCCCATGTGATCTAGTTCCTATCCTGGCCATAGCCTAATGGGGTTCTTTCTTCCCTTCATGTCTCAGTATATCTATAGGAACTATGACATGTGGGACATGTAAAGCCTGCAACAGTATAAGTAAAGATACTAGCTTTATGCATCTGGTCACTGGCAGGGTATATCATTTTGGAGCTAAAGCCAACTGTAGGACCACAAATGTGGTTTATCTAGCCATGTGTCAAGCATGCACCTGCTACTATGCAGGCAAGATGAAGTGCATGCTCAAGACAAGGATCCTAATCCACCTATCAGCCGTTAGGTTACACAATGAACATAATGCCTTATATAGGCATATATCTAGTAATGAGGGACATCAATTTAAATTTATTGTTATATGAGAAAAGGCAACAGGGGAGGTGACATAAGTGATACAGAGTTTAAAGAAGCTAAATGGATTGTGGAGCTTACAGCACATAGATATCCTGGACTTAATGAGGTTGTCCCATTAAAACCCGCCCTTAAAAATGGTGGGTTTTTATTGAATCATGATTGGCTGTCATTTATTTAAAATGAGTGTTTTGATATTGTTTTTTTATCTGACGAAGGGCATAGCCCGAAAGCGCTCATCTGGTTGATTTTTGCTGAAATATTTTCTTGTTTTTATCAGTCATTAAACAGTTGATTTTAGTGATGATTGCTGCGATCTCTCTTTTATTCTAAGTGGACATTGTGTTGACCAGGTCTATATTAGATCACCGACCACTTAAAAAAGAGAACGGTGATTAATTGACCCTATGTAAGCGAAAGCTTACAATCTCGAACTGTCAGAACAACGATTTTTTTTCCTAGGGAAAAAAATTGCTGTTCCAAAACACATACACACAACACAAGCACACCAAACAAACAGCAATCCACACACATACACCTAAAATCTTACACCTAACCCTACACTAAACTATACACACACCACTAACTATCCACTTATCTTAACCCAAACCCTAACCCTAAGGTCCGTCACTATCATGCACTCACCTCACCCGCTCCCTAACCCTAACTCACCTAACCCGCCCTAACCCTCACATCCATACAATCTCACACTTACCTGAACCTGACCCATAACTTTCCACCACAGTGCTGAAAATACCGAAGCAACAGAAATGGACAACCAAATTCTTTCCCTAGGAAAAAAATTGTGTTTCTGTTGCTTCGATATTTTAAGCTTTCGCTGCATAGGGTTCGATATTAGAACATTCTTTTAGGTTTGAAACCTCGATGTTCTAATATAGACCCTGTTGAGCAGCTATACCTTAAGTCAGATTTTCTTTACATTTTGTTCCTGGACTTTGTTTTGTGTTAAGAAACCTCACACACTATGGAGAATATGGAGGAGAAGGAGATGAATAATATACCTAAGATGTATCCAACCGGGTATGTATCACTTCACCTAAACTCATTTCACCAAGACCAAATCACCTAAAGTCCATTTCACTTAAAACCCATTTCATTGACAAGCAGTACTCTAAAGCAAGTCAATGGTATATGTCCTTTTCCCCACCGTAGTGCAATCCTGGTATTAGTATATATATATATATATATATATATATATATATATATATTAAGGGAGGATGCAGCCCCCCACATTGGGGAGTGGGGTGTGTGTATCCCCCCACGTACTTGGCTTTTACCAAATAATGTAAAAAAAAAACATACACCATTAAACCAAAGTAAGTGGGGGGCTGTGCCCCACCACACCCCACAATGTGGGGGGCTGCACCCCCCAATTATATATACTAACACCAGGATTGCACTACAGTGGAGAAAATGACATATACCTTTGACTTGCCTTATTGTACTACTTGTCAGTGAAATGAGTTTTAGGTGAAATGAACTTTAGGTGATTTGGTCTTGGTGAAATGAGTTCAGGTGAAATTAATTTTAGGTGAAGTGATACATACCCATCCAACCGTATGGGTGAACAAGGCAAAAAAGAATTTGGTTTCTTCAGGAAATCCATTGTTAAACCTTGATTTACATGTTACAACAGAACAGCGGCCACTGGGGACTATGAGCATAGAAATGAATCCTGTGCTTCAGGAGCTTATTAAAGAATTTACCAGTAAAGTGAACAAACTAAAATGCTTGCAGAGGCAGCGAAACCATTTCAGAGCATGTTTACAATATGGGGTTGTACCGAGAGGCATGAGGGTTATTTGCATGCCCACGCAAGGGGAGCATTATCCAGAGCTCCTTGCAAAATGGCAACAAATTAACATAAACACAGGTTTTTCATATATGCATCTACAACTGGAGTTTTTTCCTCCAGAAGAGAAGCAACTGGATCAAGAAGTTGAACTGTTGCAAGAGAGAGACTAGAGACAGAGTTCATAGAGGAAAGATACGTTAGTCGCTTAGATGCTGCATACTGTACCTTTTCCACTACTGACCAGAAGCTGCAGCAGGTAAAAACAAAAAAGCTGCACAGAGATTATAGCGACTTTATGACAGGGCAGATTTTTGTCTGGCATAGGAAGAATTCGAATGTTAATAATACACAGTCAACGGTTCCTTCAGAGATGGCAGGGAAGGCTGTGTATCCACGGAGGTTGGGGCAAAACAACTATGATATGCTTAAGGAACAGATAAATGAGAGAGAAGGAAAGGTGTCAATGTTGGGCCATTCAGTGAAGTGAGGGGGGAGAGCTGGACGAACAGGGCTCAAAGAAGGATGACAGTAATATTCCAAGGAACAGAAAGGAAGAGACTAAAAGAGCGGATGATGTTAAATAGACACAGCGGACACTGGGAGATGGCCTGATAGTGTTAGATACATTAGAACCCATGCAAATGAGTTCATGTACCAACGATAATGCTAGCAGCTCAGGTATGAACTTGGGGGCTCTAATTATTGATAAAGGCAGTGGGCATTTTTCTGCCCAATTACCTGCTCTGGTAAAGAAGAAAGGAGACTGGAGATGCTTGCACAGCGAGAACAGAGAAATGAAGAAAAGGAGAATACCTCATTGACTGGTGATAGCATTGTTTTTATTTTATCTCAATATGTTATTTTTACTGATGAGTAATATGTATTGAATAAGGGATTAACATCTATCCCTAGTTAAGAAAGTAATTTTACTGAAGTTATCTTTGATATTATGATGTTTGGCAGAAATGTCATGTTAAGGGAAATGTATGATAATGACAACCAGTCACGATATTTTAAGTTGAGACAACCAAGTCTTTTTGTCCCAGTCTTTATCTTCACTATGCAAACATTTATTAGGCTCTGTGAACAGGAAATTCAGTCACATTTACAAAGTGCCAACACTAGGAAGTTTCATAATTTGACTATAGGACAGAGAAAGGCCATGAAAGATATAAAGCATAATCCACAGATAGTAATTAAACAAGCAGACAGAGCGGGGTAGTGGTGGTAATGAGTAAGAATGTGTATCATGAAAAATTAATTGTACTGCTCTCAGATGCATCCACATTTATTAAGATATCCCCTATCAGTGTGAACAATTTTGTTAAAGAAATTAGGGACTGATTAAAACTTATGGAAGTTGCAGGTTTAATGGATAAAGAGCTGTTAGATTTTTTATGGATAGAGAATCCAATAATTCTGGTGTTCAAACCCTTGCCGAAGGTGCATAAGGATATGTATGACCCCCCCCCCCCAGACCTGTAGTTTCAGGGAGGGGGTGGGCCACAGAAAACATTTCCATATGGTTGGAATGCACCTTGAGACCCTGTTTGACATCATTAAAAGCGGTGTTGAAGGATACTGGGCATTTCCTACTTTATTTAAAGGAACATATAGTAATGGGCAAAGGGATGAAGTATGTGATGGTGACATGATGTCAAAAATTTATTTACAGTGATTAGCAATGGCTATGGAATAGACAGTATAACAAGTTTACTGAATGAATTGCATTTAATTGAAGGGATGAAGTTGGAATTAGTAAGGAGGTTACTGGACACAGTGTTAAAAATATAATGTCTTTACATTTGTAGGGAATTTGTACAGGCAAGTACAGGGGGTGGCCATGGGCACCCCATGTGTGAACATATATGAGCGTTTGGGGCTGTCCTTTTAGGAGAGACAGTATGTCCTGGGAGCACAAAATCTATGGAGATGTAGAGGGTATGCCTATATAGGCACTTTGTGGATGAAATTTTCTGTTATGGGGAGGGAAAATAAGTGAATTGATGGAATTCATTGTGTACCTGGAATCAACTACCACCTTCCTTAAATTCTCAGTTAATTTTTTGGATGCAGTCATAGACTCTTTAGATGAGAGTGTTATACAAGATGATGTAGGATTTAAAACTACTTTGTATAGGAAAGAGTGCTAGAAAAACAGCATACTGACCACAAGACAGTATGCATCCAAGATATACATTTGGTAACATTGTCACAGGGCAACTGGGGAGAGTCTCCAGATTATGCACCGAGGAAGATGGCTTTGAGGAAGAGGTGTTGATGTTGGAAGGGTACTTCAAGGATAGTGGATATAACAGCAGGGCAAAAATGTGTCCATGGCTAAAACAAAATAAAGATAATGATGTGGGTGTCATCAGTAAGTCGGGTAGTAATGATAAACTTAGACTTATGTTCACATACAGTAACAATATCCATGGGGTCTGTGATATTGTCAGGGGTAATTAAAAAATATTGCTGACTGATGAGAAAATTAGGAAGGTGGTGGGAGATCAGCCCACTTTTGGCTTTAGGAGGAATAAAAACCTGAAAGATATACTGAGTCATGAAGGGAAGAAAGAACCTCAACAGGCTGTGGCCAGGATAGGAACTAGATCATGTGGGACACGTAAAACCTGCAACAGTACAAGTAAAGATTCTAGCTTTATGTAAATGGTCACTGGCAGGGTATATCATTTTGGAGCTAAAGCCAACTGAAGGACCACAAATCTGGTTTATCTTGCCATGTGTCAAGCATGCACTTGCTACTATGTAGGCAAGAAGAACTGAATGCTCAAGACTAGGATCCTAAACCACCTACTGGCCATTAGGTTACACAATGAACATTATGCCTTATATAGGCTTATATCTAGTAATGAGGGGCATCAATTTAAATTTATTGTTATATGGAATATGAGAAAAGGCAACAGGGGAGGTGACATAATAAATGATACAGAGTTTGAAGAAGCTAAATGGATTGTGGAGCTTACAACACATATATATCCTGGACTTAATGAGGTTGACCCATTAAAATCCACCCTTAAAAAATGGCGGGTTCAGTATTAAATCATGATTGGTTGTCATTTATTTAAAATGGGTGTTTTCATATTGGATTTTTATCTGATGTAGGGCACAGACTAAAAGGGCTCATCTGGTTAATTTTTGCTGAAACATGTTATTGTTTTTATCAGTCATTAAACAGTTGATTTTAGTGTTGGCTGCTGCTCTCTTTTTTTTTTTCTAATATCCTGGTTGCATTCATGCACATCCACCTGGGTGACATCACTCTCCTTGTTCTTGAAAAAAGCCCTTAAATTAAGTTTACGAACAAAATGTTTTAACTATACAAAATCATAAAATATAAGAACACCACAATATACATATCTGGAATCATATTACTATGGATCATATTTCTTGTTTGTCCCATGAGTACAAATCTCAATTTTACCATCCGTTGAACTTACTTCTTGGTCACAATATTGCAGTATACTGACCAGGAAATTTTTTGCACAGAGCATTCCTAACTCCAGATAAGTTAGCGCAATTTGTTAAAACCAAGAATATCTCTTACTGGAGATGGTTTCAAGAATGTAAACCGGATTGGTTTCACATTGTTTTTTCTTTTACAAATGTCCTTTGTTAAAACAATTTCTTAGATGATTTTAAAACCTTTGTTGTCTGACTCATTTTCATTTTCTAAAGCTTTAATTTTATTTAGTGTCAATGCTGACCCTGCTGTGAATTAGAATAATTTTCTGTACTTTGGACTATACTTGTGTTTGCAAGGAAAAATATAAAAACATAATGGAAGTGCACTGCTGCATCACATTTTGAAGAATTTTTATCCTTTTTAATGGAAAGAGCTCATAAGGAAACTACAGTCAAAGAACACAAGGTCCATCTTAAACTAAACATCAACAATCCTTGAAAGAAAGTGATGGCGCTCATTGACATTCTTCAGCAAGATACTAGCTCTTGTTAATGAAAATTGGAGTTATTTTCTTTATCTAGGAAAGTGATAAATATAAATCTATTTCAGGACTTTGTGCATATTGTATATAGTTTATTTGGTTATTATTGCTAATAGTTATATTCTTACAATGTATTATTTTATTACCTTTTAACAGTAAAAAGATAAAAGAACAAAGTATAGGCATTGCAGTACATATTAAGGAAAATAAACTATTTTGCTGTAAGGATTGCACTTTTAGCTGTTTTCATGTAATATGATGTCAGGTTTCCATTCAGTTTATGTATATCCAGCAGGGAATTACAGATTTCTATTCACTTTACATATTTATAGATAGATATCTAGGAACTGTATATAAGGGTCATATTACTGAAGGCATGTTTCACTGGGATTCAGGAAGGGTGCTGGAAATTGCCAATGGTGTACACTGCCAAATGTAACCTCAAGAAATGCACCACAGACTTACAACAATCATGGAACACAATTTTAATGAATCCATAAAACAAACATTAAAAACAACTTAGCTCTTTCACTATTCACATCATATAGGGTATCATCAGAGTGAAAAAACAAAGTAAAGCACATTATATACTGCTGAACCATCACATGACTAAATCAATTCAATTAAATTTAATCAAATTCCACTCCCTAAGTTAATAGTAAAGTAAATATGTTAGTGTAACTTGCCTACTCCTACCTAACAAAGTGGAGAGATTGTACTTCAATTTAATCAAAAAAGAGAAAAAACAATAAAACAGCAAAACACTGTTGTAATATCATGAGCTGTTCCGGCAAATTGTATGCAGTAATCATTCAACTAACATCTCCATAAAAGATCAGACAAATATGTTCTTACACATTGTTTATTTTACACAATGTAATACTTCTATACATACAAAATTTAATTTCATACACTCTATACTTAATTTCAAATAAAATATTCTTGCCAATTTTGACACTAAAATCTGGTTTGAAACTTTAATTCCTGTTAGTATCACCACTTTTATTTGACAAAGTCCATAAGAACATATTTGTTTCTTGGAAGCAAAACATTAATTTGTTGGCAACACTATATTAAAAAACTCAGAGATAAAGAAACTCTTGAACTCAAAGGATTTAGATTTGGTTTCTTCTCACTGGTTACTGCTTCAAAGTGTGATAGCTGATTCCTATGATCTTTGTGATATCCTTTGTAACTCATTTTTAAAGAAACTCCTATATTACTAAATTATCAGAAATCATCCACAGTAAATCTAAAATTGGAAAGCTTACCTCAAAATTATATAAACTATTAATGAAATATAAGACAAAACTGCAATATAAATATTTTAATCATATTACTATGGATCATATTTCTTGTTTGTCCCATGAGTACAAATCTCAAATGTTATCATCCATCGAACTTGCATCTTGGTCACAATATTGCATTACATTTACATGGACATTTTGGCATGGAGCATTTCTAACTTCTAAGTTAGCTAAATTTGGCAAAACCAGGAATATCTCTTACTGGAGATGCATGCAAGAATGAACACGTTGATTGGTTTCATATTTTATTAACTGTCCTTTGTTAAAATAATACTGGTGTGACTTAGATGATTGTTAAAAGCTTTATCTTCCTCATTTTCATTATCAAAATCTATAATTTTATTTAATGTTAATGATGGCCCTGCTTTGAATAAGGATAAAAGTTCTCTCATTTGAACTATACTTGCAGGTGCAATGAAAAATATAACTAGAAAATGTAAATCTACTGCATCACATTCTGAAGACTTTTTATCTCATTAAAGGATACAGCTCCTAAGAAAACTAAAAAGAACACAAGCACCATCTTAAATCATCCATCCACAATCCTTGGAAGAAAGTGAAGTCTCTCATCGACATTCTTCAGCTTGATCCTGACTGTTTTTAATGAAAGTTGAAGCTGTTTATATATTTTCTTTATCTATCTAGGAATGTATTATTTAAATCTATTTCAGGTCTTTGTACATACTGTGCAATGTTTATTTGGTTATTATTTCTAATAGTTTTTATATTATTATAAAGCATTATTTCATTGCTTTTTAACAGAAAAATGAAAGTATATGCATTGCAGTACATGTAGAGGAAATAAAAATATTTTGCTGTAAGGCATTCCAATGTTGGCTGTTATTATGGAATATGCTGTCAGGTTTCTGTTCAGTTCATTTATATCCATGAGGCAATTACACATTTCTATTCATTTTACCTATTTATAGATACCTAAACATGTATATAAAGATCTATATCCTGTTATTGAAGGCATCTTTCACTGGGATTCAGGAAGGGTGATGTAAATTTATAATGGTGTACATTGCCAGAATGCATTTGTCTTCAGTGATGCAGCTATTCACTACGCACTGTCATTCTGTGTAAACTGTTTGCATGTGTAAATTATATATGTATATTAAAGGGGGTTTTGTGATGAACTATATTAAAAGTATGTAATATATGGAGCAGCTTGATTATGCTCCAAAATCATGAAAAAAGATAAACATCTTACATGTTACTGCAGTGTTAAACTCATCTTTAACAGCTTTTTCAAAGGTGTGTAACAAATGTTACATAACCCCTAAGCACTTTTACAGTGGCTATTAGGGAAGGGATTTCTTTCACTCTCGGTGTTCCATGAATCTCTAATGAATTAATGAATTATTTCTTGGTTTTCAAAGCCATACAACACTTTTTTGTATGCAGGTGTACAAACTGGTCTTGGGTTGAATTTCTCTGCATCCATGTTGAGAACACATAATAACATTGTTACTATTGGACACCTAATTATAACCTTCTATACTATGCATGAATAGCAAACATAAATAGCAAGTAAACAGATAGTTGTAGTGCATATGTGAAGACATGCATCATAGTCATGACACATATGGAGTACATATACAAGACATGGAGAGGTGTGGAACTGAGAGTAACTAGCTTTTCATTAAAATGGGAAGACAATTATATTAATTATTTCACTTCATCTTAAATATCTAAATTGCACTTAAAGTGACCTGTGTGATGATACTACTATGGACTTTCTGAAACTCTGTACAGCCATGTCAGTGGCTGCAGAGAGGCTAATGTACCTACCAGAAATAAGCCCAGGCCCAGCTTCAAAAACAAACCACTCTGGTGGCAGTGGCATCCCAAATTAAACGGGATATACAACAGAAGGAAAAATATGGCAAAAATCAGGCAGGGTAATGCCCATAGATATAAAAACTTTCTCATCAAAGTAAATAGGCAACTGAGAGGGCTAATTAGATCAAGCAAAGCCAACTTTGATGTTAGGATAGCCTCCCAAGTGAAAATGCATCCTTCTACAGCTATGTCAGGAAGGAACTTCAAGGGCAGCACACAGCAGTGCACTGAACTGGTGGTTATTGGTGTCACATTCACCAAGCCTAATGATACAGCAAACCTGTTAGCAGACAAATTCAATTCCAAATTTACCTTCCAAAAATACCCTAAAACATAAACCCTCCAATCATAACTACAGACAATGTAATGGCTGCTCTCATTAAAGCCAACAGCACAGCCTTAGTGAGACTCAATAACAATAGCTATTGAAACTCAATTCTTGTTGCTGTGAATCCTGCTGCATGTTTCCAGTCCTCGGCTTCTCCACCTGTTGGACTGCTGACCTCGAGTCTGCTTCCTGCGCCTCAAACTGCTCCTCTCCATCTCTCAGTTCTTTGATGTATTCCATACTACCTGCTCCACTTTCTGTAGTTCTCTAACTAAATGTAGTGGATGTATTAATACTTCAATACATAGAAAAGAGTTACACTCCAACCGCTATTTCCACAGAAATGGTATGCATGTCACACATATTTTTAAGGGTGTAGTTAAAGGATAAATGCTAAGAGCCAGTCAAATAAAAATGGATGTGGCTAACTTTAGATTAGAAATGGACAGAGTGACCACAGATTTTAAATGCTGTAGTTATAATAACTCATTGTTAAGAAGTACATCAGATGAAGTTATTATGAAAAGAACAAGCAAAGCGAGACCCCACTTTTCTAGTAAGACTAGCCATGTTAATTCTGGTTATGATTCTATTAAAAATAATAATATACGCTATGGCCTAGAGAGGAGTTGTGGTATTGAATGAGCAAGTATGTAAGAGTGGTACAGGATATGTACGAGGGTAGTGTGACATTTGTGAGGACTGAGGTGGGAGTGACAGATATGTTTATGGTGGAGGTGGGATTACATCAAGGATCAGCCCTTTCTTATTTGCAGTGGTGATGGACAGGTTGACAGATTAGATCAGACAGGAGGCCCCATGGACTATGATGTTTGCTAATGACATTGTGATCTGTGGTGAGAGTAGGGACCAGGTTGAGGGGACCCTGGAGAGGTGGAGATATGCTTTAGTGAGGAGAGGAATGAAGGTCAGCAGGGCTAAAACAGAATAGATGTGTGTAAATGAGAGGGAGGGTAGAGGAATGGTGAGGATGCAAGGAGTAGAGTTGGTAAAGGTGGATGAGTTTAAGTACTTGGGATCAACAGTTCAGAGTAATGGTGTGTGTGGAAGAGAGGTGAAGAAGAGAGTACAGGCAGGATGGAATGGGTGGAGAAGAGTGTCAGGAGTGATTTGTGACAGACGGGTACCAGTAAGAGTGAAAGAGAAGGTCTACAAGAGGGTAGTGAGACCAGCTACATTATATGTGCTGGAGACGGTGGCATTGACAAAAAGGCAGGAGTCAGAGCTAGATGTGGCAGAGTTAAAGATGTTAAGATTTGCACTGGGTGTGACTAGGATGGACAGGATTAGGAATCAGTATATTAGAGGGTTGGACAGTTTAGAGACAAAGCAAGAGAGGAGAGATTGCGTCGGTTTGGACATGTGCTGAGGAGGGATGCTGGATATATTGGGAAAAGGATGCTAAGGATGGAGCTGCCAGGTAAGAGGAAAAGAGAAAGGCCTAAGATAAGGTTTATGGATGTGGTGAGAGAGGACATGCAGGCGGTTGGTGTAAAAGAGCAAGATGCAGGGGACAGGAAGAAATGGAAACAAATGATCCACTGTGGCGACCCCTAACGGGAACAGCTGAAAGAAGATGATGATGATGATGGCATGACATATAATTGTAGATCAAAGGGTGTTAAGAACCTTATTAGAAACAATTGAGGTATTCTCAAAAACATGCCTGAGATAATCAGAGTAGTTGGAGATGACCCTATGTTCTCATATCGTACCTGCCTGCTAGAAGAACCTTAATAATAATAAAAAGTTGAGTATAATACAACTTAACAATGACATCAGTACTGAATTGTTTAATTATTTTACAGTTCCATGCCCTATGATACCTGTTTTATATGGTCTTCCGAAAATCCGTAAAAGTTGAACCTATCCAACCATGTGTCCTATTGTATCTGGTTCTGGCTGAGTCACCGAATCTATTTCTCACTATTTAAAGGACACTTTAAGTAAATGCTTATATAAAGTTAAAAGTTTTATGAAAGATTTTTTTACAACAGTTATAGTGCTGGTTTAATGAACATTAGAATGTTGAATTTTTATTTGTAACTCTTAACAATAAATAATTTACTGTGCTACCTCTACCAACCATGCCACATGTTTGACTTAACCCATATTGTAAAGAGGTGGAAACAATTTGTGAATTGACAGAAATGGTTTTGACTAGCAACATGTTTATGTTTAATTAATGTACATACATACAGAGAAATGGGGTAGTCATGGGCATCCCAATGGAAAATACAATGCCAATATTGTTTTGTGCAGGGAAGTGCAATTTATTCATAGTGAACTGCATCCTTTTTATGACAAAATATAATTTTTTGAATGATTTGTAGATGGCATATTTTTCCTATGGGCTGGGAATGCTGCTGAACATTGAAGTATATATAGAATATTTGAACAGATCTACTAACTTTTTGAAATTTACAGCCCAGTTTTCTGTGTATACCATCAATTATCTAGATGTTAGTCTAACTAAATGTAGTGGAGTATTAATACTTTGATACATAGAAAAGAGATACATTCCAACAGATATGTCCACAGAAATAGTATGCATGCCACACATACTTTTAAGGGTGTAGTCAAAGGACAAATGCTAAGAGCTAGTCAAGTAAACATGGATGAGGCCAGCTTTAGATTGGAATTGGACAGAATGACCACAGATTTTAAAAGTTGGGGTTATAATATCTCATTGTTAAGATGAAGTTGTTATGGAAAGAACAGGCAAAGTGAGACCCCAGTTTTCCAGTAATACTAGCTATGTTAATTCTGGCCATAATTCTATTTTAATTCTGGACATAATTCTATTAAAAATAATCATATATGCTATGTCATAACATAATCATAGATCACAGAGTGTTAAGAACATTATTAGAAACAGTTGGAGTATTCTCAAAAATATGCCCAAGATAATCAGAATAGTTGTAGAGGCCCCCATGTTCTCATATCATACTGTCTGAATTTGAAACAAAGATTATGCTATAAGGACCTTAAAAATAATAAAAAGTTGAATGTAAACAGAAAATGGTACATTTGCTTGTCATAGTTGCATATGCTGTGATGATATAAATACAGGTTGTGAATTTATCCATCCAAACACTAAGCAGAAATATACTTTTAGGTGTTTTGCAACTTGTAATACCACTGCCTTTGTGTATCTGGCATGCTGTAAGGTGTGTCAAGCATTCTTCAGAGGGAAATGCACAAGAAGGTTGAAGGACAGAATTATTGAACACAAATCTGAAATACATAGAGAGGTAGCAACTAATGCTTTGGGCAAGCATATGAGGGAGAAAGGAAGTACACATGCATTTAACTTTAGAGTGATTGACATCGGACAGAAGAAAAAAAAAGGGGGGGGACCTTAACAATGAGTTACAAGTATGTAATACCCATGGATCATACTTTTAGAATCTGATTATTTTCTAGGTTTAAATACAGCAGTTAGCATTAAACCTATTTTAAAAAGAAGACAGTTAACTTTGAAATAACATCTTGTGTGAATGGGTCTTAGTTAAATGTTTTACTTATTTTATGGCTATACTGACTTTCAGTAACATTTTACCTGTATATATGTCTTTAAACTGAAGTGCTTAATACAACTGTGTCATCTGATTAGTGTTATGGTTTGAATTTACTATTTAAATAGTGGCAAAAACTCTTATTAGTTTTTAAATTCAATTCATGATTACTAGTTTTAGTGGAAGATGTCTAATTAATTTGAGAGATGTACAACTGACTTGTAAATCAAATAGGCTATCTGATCAGTAGTTTTCAAACATTTAACTGGTATCTAAATGGTATGCTAATTATTGTTTTTCATGTCTGATGAAGTCTATTATTAGGTAAGATGAAAGTGCTAAGATATGAATAAACTATTTTATATTTAATATATACGTGTATTGGAAAGTTGACTATTTTTTTTTTCAGTTTGAAACTGCAAGAAGCTGGTGTATGTGAACAACATAGCTGTTCATGACTGCTGGAGGAGTGCGGAAGTGGTTTGTAGTTTGGTACCTACAAGAGTATACAAGGTATTCACAAATACTTTGCATTCCATAACAAGTAGCTCAGTTCTTTTCATGTGCAGAACTTTTTCATCTCTACTATGGTTTTCTTTGATCTAAATGAGATAATTTTAATTTGTCTTTTAATAGAATTTGAATAAATCTGCTTTACAACATTGCATTACATCTTGCTCTTTAGCTTAATAATGTGTATGAGGTAGGAAAATGCAAATTAAAATGGCTTCTCATAGTGTTCATTTTATACTTAAATGTTGTTTAAAGCATAACAAAACAGAAATAATTTTCTGAATAAGTATATCTTGTTACAGAACTTATCAAGTAAAACATGTAAACTGGTGGAGTAAATGGAGACAACAAAAGAGGCAGCCAGAGAATATTTGTAGCCCAGGAAATTACTGGAAAACTCCTTACTACCTCAACACCACACAAACTCAAATTATATTTGCATTTTTTATTGGTACCCATATCAACCTTTCCCAGAATCGCATCACAAGTAAAGTAGAAAATGTGAATATTGACAGGCATTGCCAAATGTCTCCGAGAATAAAACATAAAGAAAACTTTCTCCATTTCCTGATAATGAGGATTTCTGATCATTCATACAGGCTGCCCCCCAACCCTTTACTAGATTCTCAAAATCATTGGTTTCTCCTCCAAAGAACATTTCTTCTGCAGAAAAATGTAAGTTATATGTAAGAATTTCAACTACCCTACAGGAAACACAACATTCACAAAATAAACGTCAAGTGTCTCAAACTTAATGTCATATTATGTCTTATTAAGAAAGGCTATGGATCATTTGAAGGATGTCTTTCAGAAAAGAACATTAAAAAGAAATTTAATATGATCTGTGGATAAAATACATGTGCGCAAAGTGAAATGTTCATTAGCAGCTATGTAATAACTGTAGCTATTTTTACTGCAAATTACCAAAATAAATCAAAGATTAAATATTGGCTGTACATATTATAGGGACCCCCCCTTCTTCCACAACCAACTTCTAATTACTGAAAAGATTACAGAAGGAATATAAATTACTGAAATGTTCCATTAGTCATAACATTCTGTGGTTCCCAAGCTCCAGAGAAACTAACCACCTATCGAAAGGTACCTTCAAAGCTGGTACTGTCCTGGAGCCTGGTTCTCCAAAAACACAAAAAAGAAGACTATACTTCATCCATCCCACTCTTCATAGATCAAAATACTTTTTAAGTAAGATTATTTAACAGATTTCCTTTTTTCATCTTTCATATCCTCTGGAAGTAACATGAGAGGACATTCTTATCTTCTTCAGAACTCATTTATTTCAGCATAGATATTATAGGTAAAGAAAGTCATATGATTCCTAATACACACACATGCACACACACAAACACATTCATGGTTTGTTAATAGGTATCTAGAAGAGAGTAGCATCGACACCCTAGTTCCTCTATACCTCTCCATGCAATGTTAATATAACAAAAGGTATGTTTGCACAAAATGGTGAAAATGGCAAAACCCAGGGGAGTAAAAATCAATAGTCTGTTATTTCAACTAGTAGTAGCATATTTGATTATTTTACAGAGTAATCCCACAGATTCATTTCTCTCCATATATAATTTTACTCCTTATAGACTGCTGTAGACATAGGGGACCTAGATGAACGTCAAGGATGCCACTCAGCAAGGATGATTTTTTTTTTACTTTTTCTCTCACTTAGTGAGACATGTTGCAGTAATAAAACAAAGCTTTCATGGATGTGGTGCCCTAGGAAAGTTCTAAGATCTCAGTCTAGCTCATCACTGGCAGGTTGAGCAAAAAGTCCAAAACCTGATCATTGGAGTATAATGTAAACAATGTCAGGGGTCTTTAACCAGTTGAACCCTGAATGTAAAAGAATGCTATGGTTAGGGCAAGCCTTATGTAGAACCAAGGAAACCATCTACATTGTGCAAATATTCATACATTCCATCCTCTTAGTTTAAGAATCAGGAATAAAGCAAAAAGTAATGTAGAGAAATTGTTAAAAATCATGGACAGATGTTACATGTTGCTACTATATATGCAGAACTTTTCTAGAATAACATAATAGGTTTTGAATTAGCATATGTTTTTTGAAGGATATGAGGTAAAACTCAGATGTCTAGTATTTAGTGAGTAGTATATTAAAAACTTTTCTTGAAAACCAAACATTTCATATCGAACAGAACAGCAAATATCTGGTAAAATCTGTGATATTTTGCATAATCAATGACATGCAAGCAAGGGAGCCCGCAGGATTTTTTGCAGGGGGGGGTGCAAACCCAGAGTCCTGCCCACACAGCCCCACCCCCTCTGCCTACACAGCCCCCCCCCCATGCAGCCATTACAGAGTCCCATTACTTGGCTATTTCTCCCCAGATGCCATAAACACTGTTCAAAATTCTCAGTGTGCATACTGTTTTATGCTTTATTTCTACAATTATTACAGATATCTAGATTTAATTAGGAATCCATGATAAGTTTTTTTTACATACCCCACATACTTTGCAACTAACTCAAGGAAACTTTCAGCTGCCAGCCCTTTTGAATTCTGATCAAGAAGGCTTGGCTGTTCAGTTCTCTGTACTGGAATCATTTATCATTCATTGCTAATAATCATTTTATTTACTTGGGTACTAACAGAGTTTTCCTTTTTACCTACTATAAAGACAAGGTATTTGTTTTATCTCAAAATACTTCCCCTTGTTTTATTTATTTATTTATAAGTGACTTAGAAACAACTACTGGGAATAATGTTCATTAGCTAGGAATATTGTTCATTAGCTCAGTATTTCTCATGTAGGACACTAAACTGAGTCCAATGAGTCTGTTCAGATTATACAGATTTAAACAGATTAGTTTATAACACTAGTGTTATTTGGCTTCCAAGATTAGCTCTCAGTAACACAAGTTGCTGTTTAAATAAAAGCTGGCATTCTGTGCGCTGAATGCATGACACATTATAGCTGTATTTAACTTAAACTGTATGCAGTCACTAAACTATGTATATCTTTTAATTAATGCTTAATCAAGCATTTCTTCATAATCCCAACATTGACACAGTTGCAAGTCATCATCTTTTTAAAGATAATTCCAATAGCCTTAATATATGCACATTATTAATTATGTTTTCAAGTTTAGTTTTACTGAGTGGGCGAGGGAAATTCTGGGTGTTTTCTGCTTTTGTGCGGTTGACCCTTAGTTATATGAAACTGGGTCTATTATCAGTGATGTGAACAACTTCATTATATGCTTAACTAAAAGCTTTAGACCTTATTTCTTGACACAGATATTACAGTATCCTTCCTGTTACTGTGATAAACCAAAGTAGCCATGCATAAGAAGTGCACATATTTATACATATGATTATAATATATACAGATTATTTTAATTATAATATAAAATAATTTAATTATATCCCTTCTATAATACAGCACCACTTGTTAGTGCGTTTTAAATTTATAGTTTTGGATGTTTTTCCAGCAAGCAATGAAACAAAACATATGAACTAAAAATGACAAACTGCCCAATTCAGAACATTTCAGCCATAAAACGCCACTTAAACTTCTGTCATTACAATCCACCAATGTCAGTCAGTATGCACAATCTCTGCAGAAGTAAAAGTCATCTGAATTGATTCCACATTAAAGAGATCTGAAACTAATGAAGAGGTTGTTGCAAGAAAACAACTTTATATTTCAGTGTTTCATCTACAAATTCAGTGCCTACTGCCCTTAAAGAATAAATTGCCTATGCTACATTAAAAAAAAAAATAGTAAGCTAGTATATTGCAATAGGGAATGGGTGGCAAGCTGAAAAACAGGTTCATAGTTACTAGGCATTTCCTCCTAAGGAGGACATACTCAGGACTACAGCACCCCATCTCCTTAAAATACAAATCTACATGCTGTGGAAGAATAACCTATAGCCTTCTACATCAAGATGCAAGTATGCTACCTGCTGTGCTACTAACACTGCTTTAAAATTTTATATGACAATAGTGATACCATTTGCTGAACAAAACAGTTGTACCTTTTAAGCAAACTTAGCATGAGCAGCAGTAAATTTCTCTTCCCTTGAAACTCACAATTCCTTAAATATGCACTTGAAAATAAATTCCACCTGATAACTCTAACTAGGGCATTTCACTCTATCTCTCACACACTCCCCTCATCGTCTTAATGCAAGAAATCTGGACAAGGCCTAAAACAAACAGGGACAGATTATAAATATTGCCCTCATGAACTTAGAAAATTGCTAAACAATAACAGAATTTGTTAGTATGCATTTTTTTTAAAGGATATGACTTCTAAAACTCAAACATCTGTTATTATTTAGCAACTTCAATAGAAGTCTAAGCTGAAATTACCCCTCAGGAGTCTGTATGATATTGAAGAGAGGGGCAAAGCATTTAGTCTGTCAGAATGGCTAAGGGTACTCAGAACTGAGATATTTTTAGAGAGGAAACATTAAGGGCTCTCATGTTTATTTAGATGCTTAGGGAGGTATATGCCAAAGGGTACATGCCTCAAATAACAAGCTAGTTATTATCCAAAACCCAATCATACTCCTCTGTGTAAGCATTAATCAGTGCTACTATGCTCTAGTCTGACATAAAAGTTTCAACAGCAGCACCACCGAACAGAGTTAGAAACCTGTGACAGCCTTAAAAGCTTTAGCACAATTTGCACTGAGATGAATAAAGCGGGACTATAACTTCTTTGGTTTTGGGGAGATACCATGAAGGATTAGTGCAAGGTAGAAGGATTTTCTAACCACTACCGAGACTTAGTGGTCAAAGAAGAGTATATTGTCATCATGCATATCCAAGACAACTGTCAAATTTTTAAGTGGAATGTTATCTACATGCAAACAGTAGTGATGCTGGACTCACCAAAGGAAACAATGCTGCATTTCTTGCTGATACGTCCATGATGAATACAACAAACATTTGTTTGATCCAGCTCTTCTTGGAGAATTTGAGTATCAGAATGGGATTTGATACTGCTCCCAGTTTGCAGTCACCAGCATGGAACACAAAAAGTTTTGCAGATTCTGCTGTATGTCAGTAACAGATGAGCTCTCAGCTCTATATTGACCCAGAGATAGTCCTTTCATTACATCACAGTGACCAGGTGTTACACTCTAATTTGGTCACCAACGGCACACACAGACCAGCCTGCCCTGCCTCTGTGTCAGTGGGATGTCTGCATCCTGTGAACCATCTGTATTTATGTGCAAGGCCAAGAAAAAGAATACAATTGCTTTAACACAAAAACAGGTACTCTTCCTTTAATAATTTTTGAACTATGTATTCCAGAAGAAAAACAGAGGGAGGATGAATATGTCTTTCTGCCAGAGAAACATACTATGGATTATAGTTAAAAATGTACCTTAAAATGCAGAAGGCTAGTGGTGTATAAATGTTCTGTGTATGAATAACAATACACAGATAATAGTGCTAGTAATATGCAGAAGTAAACTGTGTAAAGGATACTGGGCAAGTACAGCGTGCAGAGTCTTTTACAACAAGAATGCTAAAGGTATAAATAAAAAGGCAAAGATAATAGTAAGGTAATGTGGAGCTGTAAACCATGGAATGCACTGCAAATGTTGAAAGAATATTGTCGGATTAGAAGCTCGACTGAAGTTATTAATTGCATGCAGCTGGAAATCCCATACTGATTAAGAATCATCGATTACTCTGTTAGTCTGAAATGATATTGAACCGATACATATATCAGTGAACAGGTTAACATTATAAACCCCATTATATCAACACCACGTATGCCAATCAAGTAACAATGATAAGCTACATCTCTGGTTCAGGGAATATTATGATCATAAAGGTTGTCTGGTTACTAAATATGGATAAAAGGGTTGTGGACTACTTGGACTACAATGGTAACAGAACATGGGGCTAGGACAACAATAATGAGCTTCTTTTCTTACTTTATTTTAACTTTTATTTATCATTTGCTGAAAAAATAAATGAACTCTGAGCACCCTTCTTAGCCACAACATTGGCCATTACACAAACAAAAATGAAAGAGCACAGAAATCATACAGTAGTTATAACATAAATGACAGCAAGCATTTCACAGACAAAAACAAAATGATAGCATGATGCAGACAATAAATCTGGTAACAGCAGTAACAACCAATGGCAGCATCATAGATTAATATGAGAAATTGTCAAATATACATACTCATCTCATGCGTCGATTTAATAAGAACACACTTGCAGTAGTAGTATAGCCAGTTACGTCAGTATTTCCAAAATGAAAAGGCTGAAATATTTTAAACATATATATATATATGTACATCCAATCTCCAAAAATACTACAAATATAATACAAAGTAAAGATTTGCACCTTATGTTTTTGACTTTAATATCACCTACTTTCACTCATACACACTTTATATTTTTCTTCAAAACACCAACTGTCTCATGTCTGCATTCTCTGTACTACTTTCATGTGTGTACACTTTGTTTTTCTCCCCAAACACCAGCTATCTCGTGTACACATCCTTTGTATTTATTTACAGTATTGACAATACTTTTTACTTTAATAACATATACTATCACATGTGATGCCAACCCCCAGCACCATCTTATTTATTAGCACCTTGTGTGCTTTGAAAGTGAATGTATGTTATAGCGTTTAATATGTGTCCCCATCACCATCTTGTCTGTCAGCACCTTGTGTATTGTTCCATATGTAACCCCCATCACCATCTTGTCCATCAGCAACTTGTGTACTGTGGAAATGAACAGCATGCAGTTGGAGGCCCATATACACCACCCCATACCCCAAACACCATCTTGTGTGTGACTAATTTTTGTACTGTGGAAAGGAACACTATGCTGTGATATTTAGTATGTACCCTTAGCACCATTTTAACATTCAGTGCTTTGTGCATATTGTAAATTGACAGAATGATGTGGTGTTTTCTTATGTACCCTCCCAGACCCATCTTACCTATCAGTACCCTTTGCAGCCTGTAAATGAACAGTATGCCCTAGGGCCCTGTATGTGCCTCCCAGCACCTTATCCATCAGAACTTTGTGTATTGTGAAAATTAACCTTATCCTGCAGTGCTTCATACGTACCCCCTATAGCAATGCTGCCTCACAGTATAAGGTTTTCCAGTTTAGTCCCCAGCTTTCTGTGCAAAGGCTATGTATTTCCTATGTTCTTTTGTCCCACACCATATCTTAGTCCCTCCCTCTTATAAACAAACACACACGCACCTCCCCCTCCCACCCTCCTACAAACACACACACACACACACACACACACACACACACACACACACACACACACACACCTCCCTTTCTGTTACAAACACACACACACACACACACACACACACACACACACACACACACACACACACACACACACACACACACACACACATATCTCTTAAATACTAAAACACACATGCACACACCTTCCTCTGACTTCTACATTCATCTGGCACGTCCGCAGTCCAAACGTCCTCTGGAATTCAAATTCCCGGTAGGCGCGCAAAAGACAAAGACATAAACCAATGGTCACACAGACACAGGAGATGAAAACAGGTCGCAAACACCTGTTACGTCTGTGTGACTGGAAGGGATGCAAAGGGTGTTCTTAAAGGGGAACGCCGTTTAAAAAAAAAAAACGAAAAAAAGTTTTTTTTTTTTAATTAAAATAAAATTAAATTCTCAGCCAGCCAGTTCCAAGGGGGTGCAAGTGCACCCCCTTGCACCTACCTGCGGACGCCCTTACATGCAAGTGTTAATTGGATAGTGGACTTTGCAAGCCTAATTTCAATTTGTTGAACCAGGTTTAAATATTTAATAAGGTAACTGATTTACTGTATGTGTGAAACACAGTGGAATCTCTTTCATTTGTTCTTTTTATTATGATCAGAAATCTGGGGTATACATAAATTTCTTATAACTGCTGAGGGTGGGGTCTTTCTGCGAATGAAAGCTGACTTCAACTGTTGTTCTTTGCTCAAGTTAAATAGTTAAGCAATAATCCACAACAGAGTGTGGGTATATTAGGATTTACCCACAACTGGTGTGGTTTGATAAGGGTGAAGCCCGAGTAATAGGTAGAGAGCAGAAATTCAAGAAAAATCAGGTAAGTTTCTGTTTCTATAGTTTTGCAGAATGAATCTGATTTTTCTCATATTTTAGTCTGTATGGGTGCCCAATGGTGCTTCAATGGCCAGACCTTTTTTCCTCTTGGTATATGCTAGATTTTCAATGGGCATGATAGTTGGGTTTGTCCAATTAGTGTGCAAATTTTGGAATACTAATGACCTCTTACTGTATAATCATTATTCAGACTTCGCAGTACTAATGTTTATTTATGTGAAACAAGTAGAAATACGTTTCTGTGAATGGCTGTGGTGTGTTCATAAGAAACAGTGAGGAAATAAATTACTGTGACATATATATATTTATTTTAATTGCAGTCCAGTGTCTAAGGTGTCATTGTGGCTAAAACAGCAGAGTATGGGATCTGTCTGTAGTTAAAATGACTAACATTTATTTTGTTTACTCAGATTAAGCAGTCATTATTTTGGTTTTACAGAATTAGTGCACATTTTACTGTTGCCTGAAACAGTGTTAAAATGCATTAATGTAGTCATGTTTTTTTTCAACAATGAGCTATCTGAAAGTTGCTATAATTGCTGGCTATGAGGGATTTCTGTGGATGAAAATTATCCTACACTTTTGATTAAGTTAGGAAGTCTGGCTTTGCAGGACTAGTATGCATTCATGCAAACAAAGACCAATGTGGAATGCTTTGCAGTCACCACTGTGGTACATGTACAGAGGCAAAGTTGCTAGAACTGATGGGTATGGAGGCTACCTGTCCATAGAAATGGCTTAACCATGATGTTACTTAATCACATAATGTGTTGCATTTGCAAAAATTTGTATAAAAGGTCTTTGATATTGCTTATGCATGCATGTGCATTGGGTGTTGCAGTGCTTCTAGGAGTATTAAGTTAGGAAATAGTTTATTTCAAGTTAATCTACAGTCATACATCAGTATTGCATTAATTATGTGGCTGGCATTGATGACCTGGGCAGGTTGTGTGTACAAGCAAGGGATTATTGGCACAGCTGTGTACTAAGCAGTTCTGACATCACACATCACTTGGTTCTTTGGCTTGAGTTTTTGGCTGCTTTACCTTTTATGTGTAGTTAGCATGTTGTCTTTGTCAAGGTTTTATCTAATAGTCTGATTGACATCACAAGCCAAAGGTAAGACATAAGTCAACTGCATACCTCTCAACCTCTTAGCAAAATAAATCTGGACAAAGCATGATATAATTGGGGTGGGGTGGGGGGCAAAAATAGGAAGAGATTTTAAATATTACTCTTAGAAACTCAGAAATTTGCTAGAAGAACATGATTTGTGTTAGCATGCATTTTCTGAAAGATATGAAGTGTTAAACTCAAATGTAGATGATTATTTAGTGGCATTAATCCTGAGATCATTCCAGTGATTTTCTAGAAAACCACAAATTTTATGAGGAACAGACAAAAAATATGTGGCAAAAGTCTGGATGTTCTCTGAAAATCTGGACAGTTGAGAGGTATGGTCAGCTGATGTTTATCCATCTTGCTGGTATACCACACAGACACACACACACACACACACACACACACACACACACACACACACACACACACTCACTCGCCTGTCTTGTGCTAACCCTGGGCTTGTCTTGTACAGTGTCAGCATGTGTGGAACATTACCACTGATTTTTATCAATTGTCTGACACAAAAGTGGCATGCACAAATGTCTCACTACTATTTCCACCAAAGTACCCCCCTGCTTAATTCAACTGGCCCAGCTTAGACATGTGCATAGAATAATAATATGGTCATAGTCCTTCTGGCTAACAATAAAAAGTTAAGTAATCTTTAATAAATACGTTATAAAAGGCACTGTAGTAGATCTATGGTCTGGGTGTACATGTCTGACACTAACAAGTTGAAATACATTACTATGTTCATTTCATCTGCCTCTGATGTCAGAGTTTAACATTTAGGAGGATACATGGTTGTGGCTGTTTTCTGAGAGTAGGAATGGGTAGCTTTTTGTGCAGCAACAACTTGAAAGCAGGACTGCTTCCATTTGTTCTTTAAGTTTTGACAGAGATTAAGAGCAGAAGGGTGAACACACAATTTTGTCTGCCCCATTGTCTGAGATCACACAACAGTGTAGAAAAAAAGATTACCGATCTTTAATGTTATACATTGTGTGATCTCATTATCTCACAATTTTCCTGTTATATTTGTAAATGTATTGGATGATACAGAAATGATCCCTTGTCCATCTAGACTGGTTCTGGCAAGCCTAGATGCACCACGTCCAATGATTTATTGATTTATGTGATCTTGGTATTATCTTTGAGGGAAGGGAAGTTTATTTCAGTCTTGAAGGAGGCCTTGGTTATCCCACATGTCAAGGCACCTTTGTCTGAAGCATTTCTCCTTGATCCTCCACTGAAAATGAGCTCTGTCCCAGTCGGACTTTCCCAGTAAACAAAAGTTAAATAAAATAAATAAAAATAAATTCTCTTTTTTCTCTCTTTTTTTTTTGTCCCACCTTTGCACATCTTTCTTACTAGCCTAGTGTCCCATGTTAACATCATAACAGCCAGCTGCTCTCATACCTGCCTGGACTTACTCCAGAATTGCTAGGGATGGTCATGGATCCTAAGGGCATCCTGAAGTCTTGGCTGTCTTTATTTCCATCTGGGTTCTTTTTTTTCTTTTACAAACCCTACCCACTTCTCTTTCCCTGACCCTTGCTCATTGACCATATCCAAGGCTAACACCTTCCCTTACGGAGAGTCATCAAAGAGTGCCCTCTTACCCAGGACAGACACGTCCATCCCTCCCTATCACTCGGTCAGTTGCCCAAGCCACTAATAAAACCCAGGTTGACTGGGCTGTAGTCAGGACATTATCAGTCTTTGGCACCAGAGTAGCTCAAGATACCATCTCCTGATTCAAACAATCTAAACAATTACTGTCCAATCTCAAATCTTCCATTCATAGGTAAGATTACTGAGATATTAATTTCAAGCAGCTGGAAACCTATCTCCATGCTACAGGATTAATAGATCTTTTTCAGTCAGGCTTTCTTAATCACCATAGCATTGAAATTTCTCTAAACAGAGTAGTTAATGATCCTCTTAATATAGGAGATCAGAGGCTCTACACAACACTGTTCCTCCTGCATCTTTCTGCTGTTTTTGACACAGTGGATCAGTTTAATCCTACTGTTGAATTACATCTATGCTTCTTGGCTGGTTTTCTTCTTATAAGACAAACTGTACACAGAGTCTGTTCTGGACAAACAATCTTAGTCTTAAAACTCTGATTGCAGGATTCTGAAATGTTCTATATTGGGCCCTTTATTATTGGCCATATATATGCTTCCATATTGAAGAAAAGAGATTTAGCAAACCATAGCTACTCAAGTGGCATTTAGATCTATTTTTATTTCCCTCAAGACGAGATGGTATATATTACTTTGCTGAAAGATGATTTGCAGACCATACCTACATGACTCAATTCAAATCATGCTATATCAAACACTGTAAACACAAAAGTCATCACAGTTCCTGCAGTTCTGAGAGATTCTTCGGCTCCTCCATTGCCAAAGTATATACTGTATGGAGAAGATAGGCTTCAGTTTGCACCTGGGTGTTTTTGTAGACTTATAGCTGACATTTTGGGTTCAGATATCAGCTGTAGTGAAGCCTTTCTACTGAAGAAAATAAACACTACAATAATCTGATTTCTCAATTATTGTTCAACAATGAATCTTCCATATTAGATAACTGTGATGCTCTATTAATGGGACTACCTAAAACCACACTGGATTATTTATAACGGGTGCAAGCTCTGTAGCAAGGTTTCTGATTGGTACCCCAGAGTACCAATATATTGTTAGTTCTGCACAATCTTCATTGGCTTCCAATCCATTATGGGACTGTTGAAGATTCTGATGTTAGTTTACTTATCCATTCATGTCTTGGGTCCATGCTACCTGAAGGAGCTTATTGAGCCCTGGGCAGATTTTGTGTTTATCTTCTGAGAGGCTGCTGATGGTTCCATGGGCGAACCTGAAAATTTCTGTTTTTCGTTCAATCTACTATCAGGTTCTGTACCCTGGAGACCTTCACACTTTCTGGCATTAGGCAGGGATTAAATAAATATTTGCTCAAATTGGCATAGGATAATTATGGATGAAATTTTATGATTTTGTTACTGCTCTTGTTTTATAACTTGTTAATGTTTTAAATTTTAAAAGTGCCTTGGTTTTAAAGAATCTTAACATGCTTGAAATTGAAGGGCAAACCTTTCAATCTTTCTAAAAAGATGAAAAAAAAATGATTGTTCTCCTCTTACTTTAGACGTTTTTTTTTTTTTTTTTTAATGCAGTTTTTAGAAATAATGCCTTGTCTTTATCCTGCAGCCCTATTTTCTATAAATTGATAATTTCTATGTACTATTGAAATAATCACACACACACTGTGTATATTTCTCTTTACTTTATGAAAATAAAGCTGGTCTAGAATTTCATTTTATTTGCAGAAAACATGATGAAAAATGTTTTAGTTGAATTATGTACACTATTTTAGCTTCCTAAATCCATCATACTAGAAATTATATAGATGTGAAATGAAGTTATTTTTCTTGTTAATGCATGTCTTATTTTAATTCCAGTTTTATACATGAAACCATATTTGCAGCAGATACAAGCTACAAATGTGAGCAGAATGTGAAACACTGAGAAAAACTGTCAGCAACCAAATTAGTCATGATGCTAGGATGTAAAGAAGGCAGACTTATGCCGAGTAATTTCACGTAAGTTTGATTTTTAGTTTCGTTTACTTGAAGAAATACTGAAAGGCACTTACAAGGTAGTTAATGCTCATATTTTACCTGGTATGTGATTAATCTACAGTCATTATAACATTTTATTTCAAGTTCTAGTGTACCTTAGCACAAAGCAGTTGGGGTCATTCAGGCTGCTGACAGAATATAGAAAATTCAATTAGCAACTTGTCAAACTTGTCAACTGTGATGAAACATGAAAGCATCAGGAATAATGGAAAAAAAAGAGTTCTATTTAAGAACACAAGTTAAATTTGATAATCCTCACTTTCGCAAAGATGTCCTACTTTTCCCCTTACAAATCAATCTGTGACAGATTACGAAAACCTTAACTCTTACCTTATTGCAGTAGTTATCACAGTCTTCATGTTCTAACTACAGACATGCAGGATTTCATACTGATGGTAAAAGAGAACAAATATTTATGGCCACCACAAAAGCAGCATAACAGGAAGACATTTTGAACTGTTATTAATGTTCGCCCATACATTTGGTATACTTCATTAAAATGTGTCATACCAGAGTTTATAGCAAAATCTGAATACCTTTTTGTCCCTCATGCCAGAAACTTTTTCAGTGTCATTTATTGGGAGCTGACAATGGTTTTCAGATTTTCCAGTAAGAATGTTCTGAAGTTTAAAGTTAAGAAAGGAAGACAGGACATATTTTCAGAAAAGTACTTTCTGCCTTGAATTATACTGCAGAAATGAACCAAGAAAAAAGGTAAGAATGGCCTTGAGCTGGATTCCAAAAGACTTAATCTTCACTACTCCATGTTATTCTGGCATAAGGCTGTTTTGTAGACATGAATTACAATAGAGGAACATGGAATAGCTTGCAGTAAGTCATATAGCATCCTTTTCATGGAAAAGCATATTCAATGCTACAGATGCTAAACTAGAGGAATTAGTGCTGTCACTAAATGTTTGTCTGCTTCATCCACACCAGGAATACTTTTTATGGACTATTGAATTTACACAAGGATATACTCAGAGGTCATGTGTATCAACATACAAAGGTTTAATAAAAAAAAAATCTCCAGCAAGGAATCTCAAATGAGAAACAAAGGTTTTTTGGTAGATTTGTTTAAGTACACATTTGATCTGGTGGTTCAAGAAAGGGATGTAAGATAGAAACACAGAACAATTTCTGAGCTATATATAAATGTAATATTCTAAAATAGTTTAGAATAAATTCTTAGAACACTATATGGTCCATAAAGCTCACTGAAGCTCACTTTGACAATAGTTGACAAGAAGTATTTTGCAGACAGAAAATATCATGCTAGACTGAGTGTAGTTTGGAAACAAGTGATTTGTGTGAATTCATTAGTCATTCGGTTTAAAGCTGGACAGTCTGGGGGCCTTATTGAAAGGCAATACAAGGAAAGCAAAATGTTGGAACTGCCTTTCAGTAATATTCAAAAGAAAACCTTTCAGTACATTTACAAATGACATGCAGCTGCTTGCTAAGCAATGAGAAATAATCGTCACTCCTAATTTTAAAAGCTACAAACTGAAATCCAGCGTGACATTATTATCACACACTTCTGGCAGTCATCAAATCAGAAAGAAAAATGTCAGAACATCTATCATTTAAGTTTCATGTTTAACTAGTTTACTTCTAATTGTTTTCAAATCCATATAAGCCTACTAGGTAGAAATGCCATTTTCATTAATGTTTTGGAAGAATGACTGTAAAAGGACCTTTTTCATAATATAATAGAGTGATATGATTTTCAGAAATTAAACAACTTTACTTAGAATTTTTTCTTCAGAGCACAATGTTAACCTCAGGACTATGCAACAACTGAATTAAGCAATAACATTGTTTAAAAACACAAAGTAATCGCATTGTTACAAACAATAATCCCAAAATAATTCAGTTGTATCAGACAACAGTTGTGCCTAATATAATTCATATCACAACTGAAAGTTAAATGTTGATGAAGAATTTAAAGGATATCACACAAGCTGCTTTGAACAGTTGATGAATTTGGAGGCTACTGGTCTTGGCTATGCTTAGCCACTTTTAAAGCATTAAAAATAAGGCTTATGTATTGTCTACATTTTGAAGCTTAGCACTTTGATAAGCTATTAATTTATTAATTAATTTTCTTATGATCCAAATAATTCAGTTCAGGCATGAAGGGGACCTGTACTGGTATTCACTGAACACAAATTAGTGATATTAAAATCCAAGCCATGATGGAGTACCACAGTGATACATGCACATATACCAAGTCACACATCAAAAGCTCTACTATTAACAATTTAAATAATTACCAAACAATCTAGCTCATTGGGATTTGGGATGAAACAGCAGGAGTCATTGGAAACCTAATGAAGTTCAGGCAAACAACTTATTTCCTTCAATGGTGTTCTGAAGTTTGCACTGTAACTTCCAATGGGTGGACACTAAGCTTTTTCGATAGAATTAAATTATGTTCATATCTTCTAAACCGGGTCTATATTATAACGTTGAACTCACAGGAGTTCGAACGTTGTAATATCGAACCTGAACTTTCGAAACCCAATAAAAATGAAAGCACAGAACAGCGATTTTGTTTCCCAGGGGAAAAATTGCTGTTCCATTACAAAAAACAAAAAATAACTTACACTTTAAACTTAAACTAACCTGGGGGCTTCACCCCCGAACATGAGCAGCTGTGCCCCTCACACCCCCGACTTAAATATATCAACTCAGAGATCGCACCACAGTGGAGGAAATAGCAAATCCCCAAAAACGGACCACCAATTTATTTCCCATGGGAAAAAAATTTGGTGTGCCATAGCTTTGCTATTTCTGCATTTCGGACTGTTGGGTTCAATAATACAACATTCGAACCCCTGTGAGTTCGACGTTGTAATATAGACCATTCTAAACCATAGGGGTTTCTGAAGAGTGTAAATGACAAACTCTTCAGCACAAACCATTTTATAGTGGTAGTATTCTTTAGGTTCTACATCTTAAAATGGATTTTATAAGGCACAGTAAACATCATAACTATTAAGTTTGTAATATTTTGTAAAGAACTCACAAGATGTGAGTAACCACTCAATTTACACATATACTCTCAAAAGGGTTTTGTTCATTCAGTAGAGAAATTTCACATGAGACTAAGCAGTTTTGTCTGTGTTGCTTTGATGTCAAGGTATTTAGAAAAACATGACATTTATGACAATATAAATAAATATTAAATGAGCAGCAAATAACATCTTTTTACTACTAGATGCTATGTACTAGACAGAGGTCAAATATCAGCACTGGAGTGTTTCCCTTTGTGCAACCTGAAAGATGAAATATTTTAATATTCTGTATGTAGCATGGTTTTGGAATTATTAATGCAAATATGACCAAGCAAAATTTGATGTCTAGAGGCATCAGTAAGATGGAGATATCACTCGGGTATAATGAGTTAAATGGATTTATGAAAAGATAGTAAAATATTGTATCAATGGGTAGTAAGAAAGGTCAAAAGCCAATAAAAACACTTATTTCGCTAGATTAATGAAAATGTAGTCATGAATAAGTCATTATCTGAAAACAAGCACAATTTCTCATTGGTAACTGCGGTACCATATGATGGTTGTGAAGAATTTATTACAAATGTGACCAAGTACTAAAAATCCACTCTTCCCAAATCAGAGATCTTCACCTCTCCCAGATGTGCAGTGGCATCAGACACTGCATTAACTCATTCACTCCAAAGGAGCTCAGGAAGTTTGCACTGTAAGTTAAAATGGGCGGAGCCTAAACCTTTTGACAGAATCACATTATGTCCTCACATTTCAAACAAATGTTCATACCTCTGGAACCATAAGGATTGTGAAAGAATTATAAATGGCAAACTCTTCAGAATAAAGTATTTTTATAGTGATAGTGTCCTTTAGATTCTAGATATTAAACTGCATTTTATAAGTCACAATAAACACATTAACTATTACATTTGTAATATTTTGTAAACAATTTACAATATCTCAGCAACCACTCAAGTTAGACATACTGTCAAGCAGCATTTTATTCAACCAGCTGACAGCATTCATATGAGGTTAAGGAGTTCTGTCTGTGTTACTTTGTTATTGAGATATTTAGGAAAAGGTGAACATTATATCTATATAAATTAATATCGTAGAAACCACAGTTAATATCTATTTACTTGCATTAGACAGAGGTCAAATATCAATGCAGTTAAGTTTGCCATTGTGTAAACTTTAAGATGAAATCTTTTAAAACCTTATACATAGCATGGTTTTGGCATTATTGATGCAAATATGAACAAGCAGTATTTGATACCTAGAGGCATCAGTAGGAGTTAACTGCAGATGCACCTGGAGGCATCACTCGGATGTAATGAGTTAAGGGTAATGGTTAATAGTAGCCACCACCATGGCATAGAGGGATAAAGCCCTAAACTTAGCTTAAGCAGGCCAGGTTTAATCAGCAGCTTGGGCGACTGAAGCACTGGCAAGAAAGATCGGTATATCTATCCCAGGGGGCAGGTGCTTGTCTAGGCACTCCCTGAAGAAGGTGCAGTCTATAGAAGGCAGCAGCTCTTGGATGTAATAGGTGAATGCAGGGATGGTGGGTGGGAAAAAAACAAGGGAAGATAATTAAAATAAAAACTCTCACTGGCAGAAACAACTGATCCCCTCGTATGCCCTTAATATCTACTCCACCTCCAGCCCTGAGTCAGAGACAGTCCAGAGTGGAAGAAGGAAGTGATAGACGTAGCACTGACCTGGGCTAGTAGGATAGATGTAAAGTATGAAGACATGGGGGTGATAACGGTTAATGGGTTAAGCCTTTTGAATGGACCTGGGACATCGCTCCATGTAAAAGACTAACCTTTGAATTTTACAAAGTACATTTTTTTTTAATCTGTTTGAAATTTTCAATAATCATATTCATATTGATATAGTTAATCCAGTGCCTGCATGAGCAATAACTCTCTTACTTTGTTCATCTAAAATTTACCAGAAGTAAAGCCAGATATGGACTTTCTTTGGTGATTCAAACACTGCAGTATCCAGTTGTAACTGATACCTCACCATAAACTTGCCCCGGTTTTTGTTTTTAACCATATATGTTGTTACATTCAGTATTCCCTCATTACAAATTCTGTAAAAAGTTGATAAGCCTTCATTTCTAATTAATGCACTGTTATCATTAACAGTCAACAACATAAATGAACAAAACCCTGAATCTGTTCATAGCAATTGCATGGAATTATGCACCGGCACCAAATATATACGATAGTCCATTTATTGAAAAAATAAAACGACGCAATACAAAATCCAGCTAAAATAGTTCATAACGTATTGTGTTAACGTTTTATTTTTTCAATAAATGGACTATCGTATATATTTGGTGCTGATGCGTAATTCCATGCAACTGCTGTGAACAGATTCAGGGTTTTGTTCAGCACTGTTATCATTGTTATCCCATCCTTCCACCCATACTGACAGTATGCTGTTCGTTTCTTTCATTTGACAATTTCAACAGCTCATTTTTTTTACATAATACTTGAGGGGAAAGGCAATTTTCATGCATACCAGCGAGACAATTCTTGTCACTACAGTATTCCAGCAAGAAATATAGTTGCTTATGTATACCAAATCAACATTTCAGCTCTGCTGTTATCCAAAACATTTAGGAAGTTATAACAACAGTGGAAATTTTTTACTGTTTTATACCGCAATGTTGCACTTTTTCTTGCTTTCTTGTACTGTGGAGCTTTATGGACATTCACCTAATTGTTTATTGCATTTTTTTACTGTATTCAACTTCAGTTTTGTAATTTTTCTTGCTTAGTTGTACTGTGGAAGTTTTCTCCCCTGAAAAACGACTTTTGCTCATTAAGATTAGCCTGGTCAACAAATCTCAAATAAATAAATAGATAAATTAAATTTTTTAGAAGGACATCTTTAATTTGTTCTCAATGTTTTTTCCCTTTCCCTCGAAAATCTGGAAATTATTTTGAAAAGTTCTGTGTGGTAATACTTTCAACATTTAAAAAAGTGTCTGCATTTTTCCTAGTTAATTTTTGCTTTGTCTGTAACTCTGGAGGTAAATATTGTGAGGTCTAAGCACCACAGCCTGAACTACATTTTCTTAACTTTAATAACTGTGTGGTGCAGTACATTTCATTTCTGTACTTCACCTTACAAGACTGTTCTACTACTGTCATTAAGAGTTCTGTATGGCACCATTTCTCATTTATAGGCCTTTTGGAAAAACAGAGCTATACAAAGTCTCTTTCCAAGTAGCATTTAACAAATTTTGCATCACCCGATAAAGTAAAAACTCTGTAAGCTGACTTTCCTAAACATTTATTTATAAGCTGTATGTTAGTTACTGTCATCTCCTTTTTCTACAGTTCTTTGCCCTAAGTAGCATATGCGGTAGGCATGTATGTGTGCATTTATGTGTTCGCTTAATATGTTCCTTGATCAGAATAAACCATTTATAATATGCATAGCTTACAATTTTATTGGCTGTATGCATATATTATAACCTTAAATTATCATGATTTATGTACTTCTTAAAAATAATATACAGGCCAGTATTAATAGTTGCTTGTGCAAATGTGATAGGGGTATGCCTCATGCTTAGGAATGGGAATAGCAAAGCGGAGATTCATGTAGGCTATTTACACGAATGCAAAAGGCCTTAAAAATAATGAGATACAAATGAAAAATGTTGTACAGCAGCATATCAATGACCTGTTTTCATAGTCTGATATCTGTGCGGTATGCAGAAGCAATTATCTGACACAGAGATAAATTAATTCCCCCGGCAACCACTTCATTAGTTTGTCTTAAGTATGGACAAGGATTAAAATTATACACAATAAATGATTTTGCCCAGCACTCACATCAGCAGTCTGATCATGTACACACAAGCACCTTCCTGACACACTTCCCTAACACACAAATTAATTATTTCCTGCAGCAACCCCTTCAAAAGCATGTCCAAGAATGAGAGCATGTCCAAGAATGCACAACTGGCAAAATGAAACATTTATCCAAGTGGTATCTCCCCTCGCAACTCCATATTCCGCTTTAAAACTGCTGCTTACTGTTGTAAGTTCAAGGGCTATTTACATAATTAGTATGCTAATTATGTCATTATAGTTTCACATGCATGAATTGTACTCACACAGATGCTTACACTATGCCAGTGAGGGAATCTGAAAAAATTCATTATTAATCACAAACTTGTGGCTTGCACCTCTTTCAATGTGACAATGTGAGTAGGAGAACTGGAGACAATTAATCCTACACAGGCTGCCAGTGGAGGAAAACAGTACTGTGTGTGTGGGTGTGTGTGTGTGTGTGTGTGTGTGAACAATGTGGCAGTGAATGAGCAGTTTAGTGACTGTCTGTGCATGAATGGCTATTGTGAATGTGCAAGCATTTCTGTGCCCTAGAATATGGGAGTGCTATTATCCACATGTTCCTTTTGGTACATTTGCTACATCACTCCTTTTCTCCAACTTCATATGGGAGGTATTCATAGTTATGCAAATTGTTGTGAAATGAGATTTTATTCTTTCAGGAATTTAGATGAATAAGAATTGGTCCTTAGAACACTCATGCAAATCAATTTCATCAGTGGAGGCCTCTGTGTAGTATTTATTGTGAATCATAGCTCTC
The DNA here is from genome assembly GCF_019279795.1 of Protopterus annectens. Classification (NCBI taxonomy): domain Eukaryota; kingdom Metazoa; phylum Chordata; order Ceratodontiformes; family Protopteridae; genus Protopterus; species Protopterus annectens. Next base: position 730,887,239 of record NC_056750.1, read on the forward strand.
AACCAGTCAAGGACAAATCTCAAGAGAATCGGGGACAAATCCAGAAATATTTACGTACACTTGAAAGGTATGCTGTGAATACTGACAATGCTTTACTCTTTATTCATTTGTATTATTTCCCTCTATTTATATTCTGAGTTATTTTTCTATTCCATTTTTGCAAGATGATTATTTTCTTTTTGCCTATTTTTACACGTTTCTCACACATTTTCCTCTATTTTATTTTCTTGAGTTCTTTTCTTACTTATTTCTATTTTACTCTATCTCCATGCCTTTAAACCTTGATAACTGAGTAAGTGGGCTAGTTTGAAAATCTTTTACAGTCATGATCTGGGTGGCTGAAAAGGCTTATTTAGAAGTATTGATACATGTGTGTGTGTGTGTGTGTGTGTGTATCTCTGGTTCTTTTGTTTTACTTGCTGCTTCGGTGTTTCAAATAGCACAAATTGTGGTTGTTGGAATTTCAAAAAGAAACTTTGGTGTGGCGTACTTTAGCTTTTTAAGCTGTAGTAAAATTGTACCGAGGTGCTAACGAGATTGTTCCTCAGTACAGCTTTGTCATTTACATCAGTCTATCTTTTCAGTTATTTTGTATTTTTTTCTGCATATTTTATATTTAAGATTCTTGCATCCTATTGAAAAAAACAGTGCTCGCTCCTATAACTTGACTATTCAAGGTATCCCTGAGTTTCAGAAAAGTTTAGCCCTGTATAGAAGCTTTATCTTGGAAGGTTTCTACATAGATTCAAACCTTTTTAATTCTTATACCAAGTTACCTCTAAGGTTTCCCCCTTGTGAGAACTTTAGCATGGCGAGTAGTCTCAAAGATGAACTTGCATGCTAATGGGGCAGTCTTGTTGGACTGACCAATGAAAGTTACCCATATGGACAGTCCCCTAGAAATCTTTGTGGGTTACAAACTACTTAGCCAAACAATACTCAGAGCAGTAAAGTTTTACTATATTTACTCTAGAAGGAAAAAGATGGTGATTACCCATTTACACTCATGGGAATACTTGTAGAGCGCAGGTGTGTACAGTGAATATGTACTCACGTGTCAGTGTGTTTACGTGCATTGTCATGTATGTGATTGTGTGTAGGAGCATGAATGAGGCTGAA